>NW_028292578.1:19383912-19564337 GCF_029948245.1 Actinia tenebrosa
GTCTCCTTCTGTTCCAAAGTAGGTCAAGATGGTCTTGACTACACGATTTGGAATCTGCCAAAGTTCTCAGATAATCTTCAGACCCAATATGTCTCTGGACGTATACAGACGGGCAAGTGACAGACTCAGCCATACATACTCACATGTAGCTGTGCAGAGATTCTTTCCAACGCAGTAGATTGCACATCGCTTGCTAGTAGTTTAACAGATCATCTCTAAACAAAGTACAATAATAGATCTATATAGACAAGCAAGCCGTAGAATCATCCAGATCAGTGCATCCATATATTCTACCACGATACCCAACTGACCATCCTCGTCGTGTCTTGTCGCAGTTGCACATTTTACGTGCAAGTAGTTTGTTGGACCATCTTCAGACCGGAAATGCACCTGACCCCAAATTGGTGGAACTGTGAGAATTGTACTGATTACAAGTCCTCTGGTTTACATACCATGGTAACTACTTTGTCTAACAATAACTCACACGCACCATATGCGTGCTAATCCTGCAGGTTATCCTAGTGTCACCTATCTTTATAAGAATAATGGCAGCTTATATAATACGTTCATATCCTGCCTGAGCTGTCACTCGTCACGCAGATGACTGCATGAAAAACCTTCAACAATGTGGGGCAACAGTGCCTTCAACTTTGATAAAATATACCATGGTCAAAAAGTGTCTTCCAAGATGAGCCCAAGGATATACTTATGTATGTAAGAACAAGAACCTTGGCGCTGCTTGGAAGAACATTGTGACAAGTGCAGGTTACCTTCATAGTTTATTATGTGAACTGGCTCGAAGTTAGCAGCACGTCTAGCCTGCGCATGCTCAAGAGGTATAGAGCTACTGCAGATGATTATAGCTTCATACCCTTTATTGAAAATTAGTTTATCGTTGAATGCAATTATCGTTACTGAATAAAGTTGTCTGTCTGTCTGCAGATTATGCCAAAGCAAGACTCCAAAGTATTCTATCATCTCATGGAGAAAGTAAACGACTACCTTGCATGAAAACTCATTCCACAAAGGAATCAATGCAACACTTTCCACGATATGGAAATAAAATCGATCCTTTACAAGTAAGGAAACTATTGAATTACCTTACGTCTTACAAGACCCAAGGCATCACTGGATGTGATGCTCAAGTCTTCTTGTTAGTCCCAGGAATGAAGATCTACATGCCTTCGACTCATCATCGCATGATTTACTGGAACATGCAGATAACAATTTCATTCTTTCCCAAGATCTCACTGAAAGGCTTGAAGAACTTTTGTCTCAGAATCATCGGAAATAGACCTAATGATGATGTAACACCTGAAAATGAAGGGACAAAACTAAGGACAAGGAGACCAAGAATTTGAGATTGGCCAAGATGTAGGCCATAGTGAAGCAGAAGATATGGCCAAGCAAAATGCGACGCAGAACAACCATGAAAATGGTCAGGACATTGACATCGACGAACACAATGAAACAGGAGGCGCAACGGACGAAAAAGACGGCGATGATGATGAAAACGCTGTTCACATGGAGGAAGACAAGGAAACGAGCAGCTCCACGACGGAACAAAAAGACGAGGACGAAGAGTGTGGAAACACTGAGGTCGAGGAGGATAACGAATCGAAAGCTGTGACAGAAAAGAACGACGGTGAAGGTGGCGTAAACGCTGAGGTTGAGAAGAGCGAAGAAACCAAAGTTGCAACAGAAGAGAACGACGATGAAGATGGCGTAAACCGCGCTGAGGTTGAGAAGGGCAAAGAAAAGAACGACGGTGAAGGAGGTGCCGAAAAACGCTGTGGTTGAGGAAGACAAAGAAACTGCAAAAGTTGCAATAGACGAAAAAGACGGGGAAGATGTTGAAGACGCTGACGACGAGGATGACAAAGAAACGAGAAGCGCAACAGAAGAAAAAAACGGTGAAGACTGTGGATGCACTGACGTAAAAAACAAGGGGGAAAACGGCGCCATAGAACAAAAGGACGGCGAAGTTGGTGGAAACGTTGATGCAAATGAAACGCGGGAGAAAGAGAAAGAAATAAAGGAATGCGAAATTGTTGACAGCGAAAAAACATTCAACCTCAGCGTGAATATAGAAAATGTTGAAGAGAACAAGACTACGCTTATTGATGAGGATCATGTTGATATCACAAAGAGTCAGAAAGATATCACTGAGGAAACGCACTTTACAGTTGATAAAAAAACTGAGCTTGTTCATGATAAATCCAGCACTGAAATCACGACCAAGGACGAACACGACACTGTACAGACCCAGCAACAAACACCACGTAAAGAAAAGACCACAAACGCAAATGGAATATCAAAAAGAAACTTTCTTCTTTTCGAGATGGTATACTAAACCTTTTCAAAAGAAAACACTGTGAAGGATGAAGGAATAAATAACCTTTTCAAAAAGAAAAACACTGTGAAGGATGAGGTGGAGAGCACCATTCCTAATGACAAGTTTCCAAGATGGGGCGGTGGCATCAAAGATAAGAAGTTGGGAAATCTAAAGTTTTTCAATACGTGTCCAATCGATAACTGGCTGGTAATCCTTCACTATGTTTGCCTTCAGAACCCAGAGATCAAGAAACAGCTTAGCAAAGATCAATTTTTGAAGAACCTCGAGAAGCTTTATTGTGAAAACAAATTTAACAAGCAAAAACTCAAGTTGAAGGAATTGAATTCTATTGAGGTTGATAAAAAAGGAATTGTTAACTACTTTGATAATGAATGGGTTTTGTTCATTAGACATTTGAATATCTTCTTTAAAAACTCTCGACTGACCACCTGTTCATCCACATATTGTCCGCTGAAGGAAAGAGTAACTCACCATTCTGATCCAGTCGTGTGGTCTAGTACTGAAATCAGTCTTAACGAGGTCGTCTTAGAATGGATATTGGAAGAGAGGAGCTCCCTTTGTTCACAGAAATTCAACGGCAGTCCACCAACTGGTGCTCCTGTGTATCGTATGGAGGACGTTAGCACCGAGGACAGTACCACTAGGTAGGTATTAGAACGTTGGGCGTAACGTTTTCTCATTTCAGACCAATTGTCATTCCCTTGTGAATTAGATTCTTTATTTCAATGGTATCCATAATAATGTGTTGTCTTCTTATGCGGAACTGTAAACGAATAAGTGATAGGGGATGACACGTGGTCTGAAATGAGTAATATAAGGCTGAGTATTATGAACTGGTCTATTGCAAGTTGTGTGGGGAATACCCAAAGACATGCTGTAATCGTTAAGTTCTTTAAAAAGGCATCGCGGAGTCGCTGTTGGCATGTAACGTTCGCAGCAGGCGTCAGGGTTTTTAGAATCGTTTTCCTGGTCTGAGATCGATGTCTCTCACGACAACGAAGCAGATCAGAAATCGAATCTAAACTTCATTAAAGATCAACTCACCACAGAGAATATCTTCACGAGATGGTGTTTTATCCACGATAAAAACTCAGTCAGCTATAGATAATGCGCACTTGTATCACTATGGGCACAACCAATTAACCTTTCACAACCCATTGAGATAATCATATTGTGTTTGCAGCAGTAACGTTTATTGTGATGGAGCAAGGACAACACATCCGAGAGTGTTCCCAGACGGAATGCCTCTGATCATACCAGTTGATGTAGAACTTTTAGCTGCCCAGGGTGTAAGACTAAGGATGAAGAACATTCCTGCTGATATGACGATCTTAGATCACAAGTAAGGGCTCAAATACAAACTCTTCTTCTGGTTCTATTTACATGATGTTTCGTTATGTCTCGTGGTAAACTTAGGCAGATATAAGCGCTAAACCAAACTGGTTACTGTGTTACGCAGGTCTCTCTTGCGAGGGTCACGAGGGTCACGGGGGTCAGTTTCTTCTCCATTTATCCTTCCACCTTAAAACACATCATGAGAACTGTATGCAAAAAGAATTTCAAATGTAGTGGTAGTATGTGTGTGTGAGTGAAAATGGGCCAAACGGGACTAAACCAGTATTCATAATAAAGTGGATGAATGCACTGCAGAAAAGAAAGAACTATTACAACTTTAAGAACTGATTAATTATCGTAACATGGACACTGAACAATATGTTGAGAAGAAAATTATCTGAAATTCGCCTTGTAGTCTGAGATGGATAAACATATACAGCTAGCACTATTTACTGGGTTGCCTGATGATGGTGTCATGAGGCCACCGAAACGTTGTCTTATATATTACAATATGTTACTACCCGAAATATTCATCGTCAAAAATAGAAAAGTTTCTATATTAGTATATTTTATTGTTTTACAAATCAAAAAAGAAAACCGAAAAAAAAAAAAAAAAAAAAAAAAAAAAAAAAAAAAAAGGAGCAAAACCGTGAGTAGGTATAATGTTTAGGTCACCCATCCAAGTGCTAACCCTTCTCAGACGAGCTTGACTCAGTATCTTGCACGACAACGATTTATCCACTGGACCACGGTTCCAGGTGAATCAGCGTAACAATAGCCGTGAAAACAATACACCGTACAGACTAGACTTTTTAACATTACATTTTCAACCGATTCCGTGCGTGGCAGAGATGCAAGGGATTAGCCGATATGGTCTGGGGGCCGGCTGGTCTCTCCCCTGATGCTTCGGCTAGAACATTTTCTTGCGTAATTCGTACACCCAAGGGCAGAAGGATTTAATCGCCGTCAGGTCCGAAGTCCATACGCCGCCTTAGCTCTGCGGATGTCTCGGGGGTATGGCAAAGTAGAATCGATTATTCTTTTTTTCTTTTGGTGGGTTCGAATCCCATATTATCCACATAAAATTTGTCTTTTTTTTTATATACATTTTTTTGAGATTCAAATCTTCGACAATTGAGGTAATCCGTTCAAGTGAAATTTTATTTATTCCTAGTCGGTTGCTTATAAGCCTGTATAAGTTCGGTCAGACGTTATCAGTCATAGAAGCAATATCGATCCGCGAAAAGTAGACCTATGCTTTCCTATTCTTGGCAAAGTTTACTGACAAGAACATTTTTACTGCATTTGGATCATCATATGCCCGCAAAGGACTAGTGGGTGGTTCGTTGAAGACTTATGGGTACTATTGCGCAACTTCTGCCTTTTCTGACAAGGAAAATAAACAGCTACCCCAGTAAATAATATAATATCAAAGGATGGTAAAAAGATAAGAAAATCTATTGGTGATTCTGACTGAGAACATTGGGATATTTGATCTTGTTGCGTCATGGCGCAAGATCAAATTCACAAGTAGTGTGACATGCATAACGCAAAACTGTTTATTTTATTGCCTAAAAAAGGGCAGAACCTGCAATTATTTTAATATGTAGAGAACTCCTTAAGGGAGAAGATCGTCTTAGATGAGTTAAACGAAATCATTATTTTCTTTGAAACGTTCCATTATCTTTTGGCTAACACTGCAAACTTCTTCAGCCGTACTAGGCCTCTGTGCATGATACAGGCAACCCGGTGAACGCCTATAGGGCGTCTTGTTTGAGTAGGGGAACATGAATAGAGACATGTTTAGTAATTCATTAATCCTTTTATTTGTGTTTTTTATTTCAGATACGAACTGCAGGCAGTAACCCTAAGAAGCGACAAATACGAACATTACACCTGTATCTTCAAGTACAATAGCAATTGGCTATATTATGACGGTCTTTGTAACGAAGGCAAACCATCTCTTTTTACGAATTTCCCCCACACTTACAGACCTAATACACTACTTTATGTCAAAACTTCTGAATAGTATTTTTTATTCTAAAGAATTACATCTGTAACCTTAACCAAATGCAATAAAACCTGAATCTCTTCATAGCTAGTACAGTTTACAACTTTCGCTTATTTTTTCGACACTACAAATCCTACGGATCGAGTCGCGGTTCGATTTTTGCGGCCGTACAATCTCGGAGGCCGGGAGAGAAATTGATTAGGTTTGTAACAAAGCGGTTGCAAAAATCTCTCTTTAGAATTCTGTTGGATCTAACCTCTTAAACTTTTCTTGGCGCAAGCAATAATAAGTTTTGTTTAAAAAAAAAAAAAAAAAAATTTACTCAAAGAAGATATTCCCATTCTAAGCTGTGGAAGTCTAGAATTTATTTTTCAAATTTCCCTTTTATGAGCTTGTATGAATATCGCTGTTGAAAATACTGCTATACGAAAAGCATGCACCACTATGCTTTGACGAAACATGGGATCGGCAATATGCATTACAAAAGATTTTTGCTCAGTGCAGTGCAGTGCAGTCAACAATTTTACCAACATGCTTTTGTTATGCTAATACTGCTGCAGTAATTAATTCTGGCAAGCTGGCATAACTTGTGCACCAGCACGTTGGTAGCTCCTTAGATATCAGAAATAAGAGTAATCAAAGAAATTTTATTCCTTGGAAGAAATGAAAGACATTTTATATTATATAAATATGGGTTTCCCGAATTCGCTTTAGCGGGGAGGTGTTATGAGGAGATATCTCCCTCACTGGCTTGAGTTATAAGAACAAACGTAATAGGTAAATTACGAGCCTTGAATGAAACGACTGAAGAAGAGGGCCAATGGGCCTTTCACAACTTCAAGTCGCATAAATAATGAGCCAGCTCAATTAGAAACCGTGGACAGCTGTTTCGGCCTGTATCGAGCCCATCCCACACGGCTTACCGCCTCATCTCTCATGTCTTGAGTTACAGTACCACAAAACAAATGCTCCATGTCGAGGTTGGATTTAATGAAATACAGTAAATGTATGAACACATCAAGTACGACCTCGACTTAGAGTCATTGTTTCGTTGTCTTCCCAGCGAATTCAGAAAATAGTCCAGTTGCTTAGGCCCAAAAAATGCTAAAATCGTGACCGAGGTGACTAAAGCACCAAACTTGGCAAAGAACTTCGTTTTGATGTAACAAACGATTTCAGAAGGGGTGCCCAGTGAAACGAGGTCGGGGGGTCTGATTTCACTCCAAAAGGGGGAGGGGTGGGGTATTTCTCTTAAACTCGCTATATAAAGTAGTAAATATATAAATAAAAGCCATACGGTAATGATAAAGTTGATGAATAGTCTTCCTCATTAAAATAAACAATTTAAAAGGGATATCCAGTGGTTTGGGGATGGGAGGGAAGGGGTAATGGCTTTTTGGGGGAAGGGGTGGGAGAGTTTCTTCAGGAAGGGTTTCGTATAAGTACTGCTAAAGAATATTTATTTTTACAGTAATTTCTCTTAGAATACATCAAGCTATTAAATGTTTTCTTGGAAAAAAAGTTTTAAAAATTATACTGCAAATTAAAGTTATGAGTATTTTTCATCAAATAATGTGAAGCTGCAGTAAACTGGTCAGCAGAGTTTCTCTACAAATCACAAACTAAGGCGGCCATTTTGTCTTTTTAACTGATCGTGATCGTCACTACACAGACTGTAAAGTTTCAAAATTAACCTTGAAAAATTGCTCGTGTTAGAGCATTATTTTCATTAAACAATCTCTTATTTACTTCTAAGGTAAGATACATAATTTTTGGTTGACTCGTTTAAGAATTTGACATTATTTTTTTGGTCAGACTACTTTTAGCAGACGAACTTGAAAATATTTTTTTGCACCTGATTGCATTTGCCTAGTTAAATAAGGTAGAGTGATTGCACTTAACCTCTTAAATAATAATTGATTATTAGTGTGTAATAGCTTAGTGTAATCACTCTAAATGAATAGTTCCAAGTTAATGCTGACAAACCAGCAGAATTATTATAATTTATTGATATTTTATCCAGCAATTCATGCCTGTATGGACTGGTCATTGTGTTGCATATGTCAAGAAAAACGGCCTTCAGAGCCACTACGATGCCCTCTTAATAGCTTTCATGATGGCACTGCTTTGAATGCATATGAAACATTTCTGCATACCGTATCTCAGTTTAGAGAAGCCAATTCCTTACCTATAAAATTGGCATTCAAAGACGATGATGAGAATGCCCAATGCCTTATTAACAACAAAGCCAGTTGGCACAAATCATGTCATTTAAAGTTTTCAAAAACAAAGCTGGATAAAGCTTTGTCAGCACAGAAAAGAAAAAGTGACGATGGTGGCGCCGAAACTGACAGAAGAGCGTCAAAACGTCATGCTTGTGACAAGGATGTCTGTATCTTCTGTGGAGATGGAAATGAAGACCTCCATCAAGTGACGACTTTTACAGTAGATGAGACAGTGAAAATGATGGCCACAGAGCTTGAGGACGTCGAGCTGTTATCCAAATTGGCTGGCACAGATATGATTGCAAGCGAAGCGAAATATCACCGAAATTGCATGAGGTCTTTCAAGAACCGATACAGGTCGCTGCTGCAAAAGGGTACTGCTGAAAATTCCTCTGGTGAAAGCGAATTAATTGCTGAAGCACGAGCCTTCTCGGAACTGATATCATATATGGAATATTCAGCAGAAAATGGCGTTCGTATCTTTAAGCTTTCTGACCTCCATCAGCTCTATGTTAAGCGTCTGCAGGCATTCGACATCGTCAAGACTGTAAACAAGACCCGTCTGAAGAATCAAATTCTTGGACACTTTTGTGAAGATCTCAAGGAGCAGTCAGATGGTAGAAATGTTATCTTAATTTTCAGTGACGCTCTAAAATCACTTTTGAAAAGGGAGCTAGAATCACGAGACTTTCAGTCAGAGGCCCTGGATTTCACGAGTGTGGCAAAACTAATCAGAAGAGAAATGTTTGAAAATGATGGTTTTCAGTTCTCAGGGACCTTCACGCAAGGATGTCAATTTGACAGCGTACCACCCAACTTGTTATATTTTGTATCCCTGCTCTTAAATGGGCCTAACATCCAAGATCAACCCTCAGATGTTTCACAAGCATGTCTAACAATTGCGCAGATGATAATTTTTAATTCCAAGAAAGGCGCCTCTCAAGCAAGTAAAAAGAAACGCCATTCCAGATCACGAGAACCGCCACTCCCTATATATGTGGGTTTGAATATTCATACTCTTACCAGAAGTAGAATGCTGGTTGATAGCCTGTACCAATTAGGCCTAAGTGTTTCCTACGACAGGGTTACAGAGATTATAAATGGATTAGCATCATCAGTTTGTAGACAGTTTAGAGCTGAAAACATTGTTTGCCCCTCAAATCTACGTCATGGACTTTACACAGTTGGGGCACTTGACAATATCGATCACAACCCTTCTTCGACCACATCGCAAGGTTCTTTTCATGGCACTGCTTTAAGCGTGTTTCAATTTCCAACTGAGGGTAAACCAGGGATATCGAGACCTGCAGTATCTCTGTCACAAGAAGATCTTGAAAAAGATTTTACACTTCCTGACAACTATGCGACGGTGCCAGCAGTTAATATCAATACTTCCAAAATTACTCTTAACACCAGAAATAACAATCCACATGAAACCAATGGAAACCTCATTGGTGAAGTTCAACAAGAAAAGTGCTGGATTGAACAAAGTATTTCTCTCTTAGAAAGCAATCTTGTCAAGGGTAGCTTTGTATCATGGTCAGGCTATCACGCTGCGCTAATAGAGTCAAGCAAAGAACACCCTGCTATATCTAGTCTTCTACCAATGTTCAATGAAAAAGCCGCATCGGTATCAATGATAAAGCATGGTATGGATCTCTTGCGTAACACAACATCGTTTCTTAATCCAGACCAGGTTCCTGTACTGACAATTGATCAACCACTTTACGCCATTTCAAAGTATATTCAGTGGCAATGGCCGGACAGATATGGCGAAAATATGTATGTAACAATGCTAGGCGGCCTTCACATTGAAATGGCTCTGTGGGCCCTATGCGGCGATCTACTCGATGGGTCTGGTTGGACCAGTGCGCTAACAGAAGCTGGAGTTGCGTCGTCTGGAACGTCAGAATCCTTCTTAAAAGTGTCTCACCTAGCACGAACGAGACATGCTCATCAGGTCACAGTGGTTGCTCTTTTCAAGCTGCAGAGAGATGCATTTCGATCAGCAGAAGATTTTGATGATGAAGATTCATTTGCGTCATGGAGGTCCAATATGATGAAGAAGAGTCCTACCTTTCAGTTCTGGGATATTATAATGCAACTGGAAATCAAGATCCTGGTGTTTATAAAAGCTCACCGCGAAAGGAAGTTTGATCTTTTTGTAGAAGTACTGGAGGCATTAACCCCGTGGTGTTTTGCGTTAGACCATGTGAACTATTCCCGATGGGTGCCCGTCTTCATTCAAGATATGAAGTTATTGCCAGATGAAATCAAGCAGCAGCTGTCACAGTTTTGGGTTATCCAGAAAACTGCGAAGAAGTTCTCTTCCATTCCAGTTGACCAAGCACACGAGCAAAATAATGCTCTTGTTAAGGGTTCTGGGGGAGCCGTTGGGTTGACAGAAAACCCTGGAGCCTTTGCCAGATGGGTGGTTTCAGGTCCTGAGCTGGCTAGACTTCTCAAGGAGTTTGAAGTAGACCTGCCTTATTACGATGATAATGAAGAAGAAAGTAGCTACGCCCATCATGATCAAGGCCTCTCCTCGCAGAAACTTTTTCAAAAGCAAGTGAAAAACCTCTCTGCCACTATCTCTGAAATGGGTAATCCCTTCATCGATGATTCTCCTGAACTTATCGCTTTAGACTCTCGCGACTGTGCAAACGAATCTGTTGCGATAACTGTGCGCACAATCGAAGATATCGGATCCGCGAAATACAAGGATTATGTCCACAATGTGATCGTAGAGAAGAAGGTGTCTATAAACGACCCGATCAAGAAGAATTCCTTACCTTTGTTCAAGCGCCAGAAACCAAAAACCTCCTCCAAAACATCGAAGGAATTGTCTGTACTTAAAAGCGATTGTAGCTTGTTCAGTCGACTATATATTGCCAGTCAGAACCGGGATGGAGACCTTGAAGATTTCTTCAAACACGAGAACCAGCCATATCCACCATCATTGTCTCAGTTTGGTAAAATGCGCTTCGGCAAGAAGTCAGATCTTCTAAAATGCCTTGAAGTACCATCACAGCAAGACCCGCCAGCCAGTTATGATACAAAAATCTTTGATGGTGCTGCTCTTGTCCATGCATTGCTACCTGGGCCGGCGTCTACGTTTTCACAGTATGTCGAAAGAGTATTTTTACCTTTCTTAACTCGGGAGCTTCATTCGTCAAAGCGAGTTGATGTCGTTTGGGATGAGTACCGTTCTGATAGTTTAAAAGAGGCCACACGAGAGAAACGAGGTCAAGGCAGAAGAAAGAAAGTTGGAGGGAATACCAAACTTCCTCGAGACTGGAAAAACTTTCTTCTTGATTCGACAAATAAGGAAGAACTCTTTGCACTTTTGTCAGAGCGAGTTGGAAGCTTTGTTTGCCCATATGAAGGCAAGAAGATCTATATCACCTCAGGAGTGAATGTCACGTCAGGTGGGGAGAGTGTCATGCAGGTGTGTGACCAGGAAGAAGCTGACACGAGGATAGTTGTACACATCCTGGACGCCCTAAGAAACGGCGAGAAATCCATTTTTGTTCGCACAGTCGATACTGATGTTATCGTAATCATTGCTGGACATTTTTATCAGTTGATGAGAAGTTATGGCCCTCTTGATATTTGGGTTGGCTTTGGCATGGGAAAGTACTATCGGTGCTACCATATTAATGCTATCTGCGAGAAGCTTGGTGAGAGAAAGGCTAATGCCCTACCACTCTTCCATGCCTTTACAGGCTGTGATACGACTTCATCGTTTTCTGGTAGGGGGAAGCAGACTGCTTGGGGGGCTTGGAAATCATATGAAGAAGCAACCGATGCATTCATTCATATTAAGGAGAATCCATTTGATGCCATCGACATAATGTCACCCCATTTCAAGACTCTTGAACGTCTCACTGTGGTCATGTATGACAAATCAAGCTCAACCAGTTGTGTCAATGAATCACGGCGTCACCTGTTCACCAAGCAAAACCGAAACTTGGAACATATTCCACCAACACAGGTAAGAAGACAAGTACAAGAGGTTTTGCTGCTCGTAACTGACTAGCTGCATTAGTTTTTGAGAAATACATCACTTGGTCTTAAATAATTAATTTGACTTTTAATCATATTAAGGAAGCGTTGTTACAGCACACACGAAGAGCTATTTACCAGGGAGGGATTTGGACAACTTGTATGGAGGCCCAGCAGAACATTCCCCCGCCAGAAGGCTGGGGGTGGACCATGAAGAAGACTTGGGATCCTGTTTGGAGTGCACTGCCCGATGCGTCAAAAGCCTGCGCCGAGCTGCTGAGATGTGGATGCAAAAAAGGCTGCAGTAACCGATGCAAATGTGTGAAGTCGAATCTCTCGTGCACAGAGCTTTGTTATTGCTCCGCTGGGTGCACCAATACTAGCTAACCTGTAATATGATGAGGTAAGCTTTCCTTCTCGATCTAACAGGTCCAGATCATATCCCTCCAGCCATGCAGCATGTCCCGAATGCTTCACAGCAAATAACATTGAGTGATATGTAAGACCCAAAACTATCTTGTGTTGAAAAGATATCTTAATTAGTAGATTGAAAAGGTATATTTCAAGAAGAAAATGTCTCATACCCTCCCCTCTAAAAAACATTCCCCTCCACTCCCATCCCAAAACCAATGGATATCCCTTTTAAATTGTTTATTTTAATGAGGAGCTATTCATCAACTTTATCATTACCGTATGGCTTTTATTTATATTTTTACTACTTTATATAGACAGTTTTAGGAAATACCCTCAAACTTTTGGAGTGAAATCAGCCCCCCCCGACCTCATATAACTAATCAGTCCTTTGTAAATCGTTTCTTAGATCAAAACGAAGATCTGTACACGAGTTGATTGCTTAAATTACTATTTCAAAGAATTTAATATATTCAATTTACTTTATATAGCGAGTTTAAAAGAAATACCCCACCCCCCCCCTTTTGGAGTGAAATCAGACCCCCCCGACCTCATATAACTAATCAGTCCTTTGTAAATCGTTTCTTAGATCAAAACGAAGCTCTGTACATGGAGTTGAGTGCTTAAATTACTATTTCAAAGAATTTAATATATTCAATTTACTTTATATAGCAAGTTTAAGAGAAATACCCCACCCCTCCCCCTTTTGGAGTGAAATCAGACCCCCCGACCTCGTTTCACTGGGCACCCCTTCTGAAATCGTTTGTTACATCAAAACGAAGTTCTGTGCCAAATTTGGTGCTTTAGTCACCTCGGTCACGATTTAAGCATTAAGCTACTGGACTAAAAGGTTTGTTTTATCGTTGCTAACCAACGTGGTCGTAGTCTCCCTCACAGCTGCTTTCAGTGTCGTCACGCAACGCTTTTTCCCCTGAAAGCGTTGCGTGACGACACTGAAGTCGGCTGTGAGGGAAACTAGGTTGTTAGCTGCTTGACCATAACAATGCAAAAACTTTATCAACTAGACGTGTATTAAGATTTTAATGCCCACATTTTTGACCAACAACTTAGCCAGCTCTAGTAACAATGTTGTGTCCTATTTTCATTAACATCACCTAAACAAAATATCCTAGTTTGTTTATATTATCGAACGTCATCGAACAGAGAGATCTTGTACCATTACTTTCCTGGTAAAATTGCTGAATTGTTAGCCAAAAAACTTAGAATTTCTTTACAATGTGGAATATCCCACATGAAGAAGGGTTGTTATTTCAGTTGAATTGGCATAAAAGCAAGGCTGAAAGTGAAAGACATCATTTCTCTTTTTCATTTTTGAGTTTGCATTATGCTGGGTAAATTTTAAAACGAGTTAAGCTGAAGAAATAGAAAACGCTCGCGAGTGCTGTGTGCAGTTATGAAGCACGCAGGGGTTGGCAGAACACGAGAGAAGTGTTAGGAGAAGAACGACGCGTAGCAAAGTACTTCTCTACACTTCTCGAGTGTTCTGTTAATCCCCAAGTGCTTTATAACTGCACACAGCTTTGCAACTTTTTTATTTCTTTTATAAAATATAAATTACAAAAAACGTTATTTTAAATAGAAAGTTCGCGTGCGTGCTGTATGCTCTTATAAAGCACGCACTCTCAACCAATCAGAACACGACATTAATAAGTTATTTCATAATTAGTTTTAGACTGATCCCATAAGTCGTAGTTTCCGCTCGTTTTTGGTTCGTTGTCATAGAACCCTTGCATGTGACGTCAAAGCAGCTCAATTTGGAGGACAAAACAAAAGAATTTCAATCTCCTTAGAATTGTAAACCTATCATATCCTCAAAATTGAGCTGCACTCCAAATGCTGCAAGGGTCTATATATATCCAGAATCGACAAGAGCGAAAACACCGACTTGTGGAATCTAGTCTAGCTTAGTTTTTCTTAGGATTGCTAATGACTGAAGGTCAGTCGTGCTTTTATGCCAACTGCAAGTGGAGGTTTGCATTCATTCTTACATAAAAATGCTACAAACGAAAAATATAGCACTCGTCTTGCAACCTCTTCAACTTAAAATAATTATTGGATTGCTCGTCATGTTTCTGTGACCTATGATATTGTCAGACGTTTGGGTTTTTGATTTCCGTCAATCAAAAAAAAAAAAAAAATTAAAACCGGTAATTGGGGCTTTGCAACATCAGGTGATGGCAGCCATGACAAGAGGCACAACAACAGTCTTTTTCCCGGGAAACTATATATTTTTCGTGTAAATTAGATTAGACAACATTCAATTGTCCCGGCCTCCTGTCTTGCCTGCCATCACAAAGTGCAAAGCCGAGCTATAGGCCATTGTAAATTTGATTGATGGAAGAGTGACAAATGTTCAATGTCTGGAGTTTGGGGATTACAGAGCATAAGAAGCACTCTTAGATTAGATTTCCAATTGCATTTGTAAATTGCAAGACTGATTGCCTATGCAACAGGTCCTTTGGGGGGTGGGGTTGGGGTCACGACAAATCAAAGATCTTGTGTCAAGCGTCAACAACCTTAGGTACATGTTTCTTTTAATATGGTCACACGGCGTCACATCATGTGACCATAATCCTACTTCACTGTGTATAAACCTAATTAATATAATGGCAAACCCTACAGCAGGCTTCAGTAGATTCTAGGATTTAACATACAAAATATAATAGTGTAATGTCTCTTTAGGTTGACAGTGGCAGATCAATACATCTACTCCTTCTGCAACAGTCCAATATCAATATACCCTCTTAATATTGGCCATGGGAATAAAATAAGATCCAACAGCTCATAATCTGTAACTCATTTAAAGGCGGCAGCCAGAGAGGAATTCTGGTATTACTCTTCTCCCCGCCTAATGTACAAGCAATTTGCATGACTTAAAACAGAATCAAAGATAAGCTGCTAGGGATTTCTTCACTTGTTTACTAGAATTACTGTATTTTTTATTGTTTTGGTGGTTGGTTGTTGTTTTTGGTTCTGACCTTAGCGGCATTCCCATACTTTGGCTGTCATATCTACACTACCAGTGATGACGAACGGAGCAGACTTGTGGAAATCTGTTGAAAGGATTTTCACAAAATTCAAAATCGATATATTATCTGATTTTACATATCTACACTTTCTCACCCTCCCCACCTTTTGATAATTTTGTCCCTGTGTTTAAATTAGAGACACAATATTGCATGTGATTCCAAAAACACCCATACCCACCGTGAAGGAAATCAGAAATTCCCAGGAGGTGAGGGGTCAGAGAAAAAAAATTTACAAGGACTGCATGAAAGAAAATTGGAAATTCCATAGTGGTGGTGGTGACTGTTTTCCAAATTTCCTCCATTGTTGGGTATAGAAATTTTCTGAAACCACACATTGGATAGAAAGGCCTGGAGAAATGTTGTCACCTGTTGCTCATAAACCTAGTGTACAGAGCACAAGTGAAGAAGAGAGAGTGCTAGGGGAGGGGTGTGTAGGATGCATATGGCTATACTTACCTATACAAGTCACAAAATGGTCATGAGCCAGCAGCGTTTTTGCACATCTCTTGTTTTTATAATCCCAAATCCTAAGTGTTTTATCATCAGAACAGCTAATTATGTACTTTCCTCCTGGATGGAACATTACGCCTCGTACCCAATTATCATGTCCAACCTATGAAAAAAACAAAACAATAGCCATCAACATTGTAATCATGCACTTGTATAGACCTGTTTAGCTCGGGTGCAATTTTCATCCCATTTCAGACTATTTATTTATTTATTTATTTGAAGATTTGCCAGAGGCAGGTAATTTACAATAGAACACTAAGTCCCCTATGAGGTAAATCACCCAACTTCAGAGGCATAGACTTAACTGAATGATAGACATTTTATTGTGTAAAGCGCCTATTTTCACTTGTGTCCCATGGCTGTCAGTAAATTAGTCTCAGTTAGTTATCCCTGTTTGATACATACCAAAGTTAGGAGACAGACACCTGAGCTAACATCCCATATCTTGATTGACTTGTCTCTAGATCCTGATACTAAGAAAGGACCAGGACTGCCACCTTTTTTGCCTCCCTAAAACAGAAAATGATAAAGATATGAATAAAAAATAACGCTAGATGTTTTTTCAAGGATTTTAATTTTTTTCAAGAGCTTTTCAAGTGCTCTTGAATTTGTATCATAAATTCAAGGACTTTTCAAGGACTTCAAGGACCTGCATAAACCCTGCTTCAGGTTTCCCGTTTTTCCTCCCTCCACAAAAATCAACTTCTTTATTCTAATTGGAATTCAGTGGATAAAGAGCAACTGCAGAAAAACCACTAATAAATCCCATTCATTCATTTTTTCACAACAGGAGATTAAATCAGAGTTTAAGAGAGAATTCTTTTTGTATTCAAGTGGTGAGCGCCAAATACTATTTTCTTGAAGAAAGCTAGCTGTTGTACAAGGCTAAAATCTTGTTATTCAGAAAGTTTAACTTGTTTGGAAGTGGAGATGACCGATGAAAGTGGAATCAAAGTTTAACCCAAAGCAAAAATTTGAATTGAAAATGAGGTTTAGGCCTTCATTTGCTTATTTCCCATATATTTTCTATAAAAAAGCCTGACAAAGCAACATTCTAACACAAATGCAACAAAACATCTTTGTATGATTGGGGATGCTGCTTCAAACAGGGAATTTTATCATAGTACAGTACATCAGTTTCTAACTGTTAAAAAAAAGGTTTTGAGTGTTAACCCAAAACGAAAATTGGGATCAAAACTCATATGAAGGTCTAGTTTTTGGTGCTTTTTGCCATTATTGCTCGTTATTGAAAAAAATTTCCTCTTAAATTAGTAATAGATTCCATCCCTGTTGTTCTAGATGGGAGCAGGAGAGGTTAACATACCTCCATTCCTGCAGCTTCGTTGACTACATGGTGTGCAGTCTCTGGTGCCCAATTGATGTCTTCAATCACATGCTCGTGATCATGAAAGTCAAACTTGCATTCTTTGTTTGCAACGACCCAAATTCTTATAGTCTAAAGAAACAAACACTCGCAATTAACATAGTAAAAAGGAAAAATGTCACAGGTCACAATTGCAGATTTCATGTTTGTTGATATAACAAAATAATTCATTGACAATAATTCGTTTGTTACAATGTAAGTTTAATCAAGATGGCGGGCTATGATGTCATGTGCAAACGAAGAATAGACCTCTCTACCTTAGGCGCAATGTTGTCCCATTTCAGATCACTGTCATACCCTAGAGTATTATTTCTTTGTTTAACAGTTGCGCATGAGAAGACGTGAATATATGGATAAACTCAAACAAAGAATTTTATTCTCAAGGGAATAACATGTGGTCTGAAATGGGAAAACATTACACCCACAGTAGAGGTCTATTCCCCTTTTTTGTTTGGTCTTGGGTATCAATAGACCTCCTCAGCTCTGATGTAATGTTGTCCCATTTCAGACCACGTGTCATTCCCTAGAGTATCATTTCTTTGTTTAAAGTTTGCACTTGGTTGCACATGAGAAGAATATAGATACAACTTGGTTGCACATGAATATGGATACAACTCAAACAAAGAATATTATTCTCAAGGGAATGACACGTGGTCTGAAATGGGAAAACATTACGCTTGAGCGGTCCAGAGCCTATTAGCATCCCACATAATACTGTAGTTATAGGTTTTAGAAGATAGAGATTACGGGTTTACCTGGTCATTGGAACAACTTGCTAAAAGAGAACCTGGAATAATAAATAATAAAATACAATCAAATATATTAAACCAAATTCAAGTAGGCCAATATCTATATTATTCAGCAGGGAAGAAGTAAATAGCCATTGCATATAATTTTAGATGTGAATTGAATAAGGATGTAAATTTTCTTTATTTCTACATAATATTTTGTTTGAGTTCCCAGTACTCGGTTGCACAGTGGTAGTGTGCTTCCTCAGAGGTCTTATGTTTGATTCCTAAACTTGTTATCACACACACGTAGAGGTTGTTAGGTCTCTCCCCCTTATTCGAGGGTTTTCTCCGGGTTCTCTGGTTTTCTTCCCTTCACAAAACAAACTAAATTCCAATTCGTTCTGAGAGATATTTTAGCTGTGCCCACACATAAGTAGAGTTTATTAAGTCTCTCCATTGATTCTTGTGGTTGTCTCTGGGTTCTCTGGTTTTCTTCCCTCCACAAAACAAACTAAATTTTAATTTGTTCTGAGAGGTATTATAGCTGTGCCCTGACCTTGATTAGCTCAGAGGTTGTTTAAGGGTATCTAAGTTTAAATTAAAAATGTACTTACCATTGGCATTTGGTTTGACCCGTCTCACCCATTCCCTATGACCAAGAAAGGTCTTCACACAATACCTGTAATAAACAGAAGATTTGCATCAAAAAATCTGATCTGCTAGGGATGGATTGATTTTCTTAAAAACTTAAACCATCGTAAGGTCACAAATAGAATATTTTCAATCATTCTCAAGGGAATGAAATGTCTAACAGGGTTCGTGCTGAGGTAAACACTTAAAATTCAAGGACTATACAAGGAGTATTCAAGGACCCAAAAATGAATTTTCAAGGAGTATGTTCAGCTAAATATGCCAACGTTTTACACGGTGGTTGCACATGACCGACTTTCAGATTTTCCAATCTTTCTGACTAGATCTATTTCAGAACCATGCAAGTAATGATCAAAGCAAAATTCAAGGAGTTTTCAAGGAGTTTCTCTAAAATCGTAAAATCCAAGAGCTTTCAAGTGCCCTTGAAAACGTGAATTAAATTCAAGGAGTTTAAGGAGTAGCACGAACCCTGATCGAAAGATATGGTGGTGGTCATGTTGGATGGTATAACCAAGAGACTAATTAAGAAAAAAATGTTTTGTTCGATTCCACCAAAATGGTAACTATGAAAACCATTAAATACTAGTAAGTTGGGAAATTTTTATTTTATTATTTGTTCACTGTCAGTTTATTTAGAGATATGAATAAATTGTTCCCTGACTTACCCAGTAGCTATTTCCCACATTTTAATGCTTTTGTCTCGAGACGACGACACTAAGAAGTCTCCAGATGGCATAAATGATATGGAAGATACGTTGTGATCATGACCTGGTTAATATTAATGGCATATCAAGTATTAATAACATCATAGACACATGACACAATGGCGCAGCGCAACCGTGACATCATAAAAACGAAGACAAAGGTGAAATTCGGACAAACAAACTTACAAGTTTACTTTCAACACATAATTTTCACAGCCGATTGCAGTTGATCTTAGTTTACATGGGTTATTATTGTAACTTTAAGTAAAAATAAAATCGGTTCATATAATCCTCGTAGCGGTTAAACAGAATGCAATGTTTGTCTGAATCTTTACGCTATTTTTAGAATCAGTGCGCTGCGCTATGACTAATGATTTATTAATCAAGACTGCTAGGTAGTATTTACCATGCAATGTTTTCACACATTCATATCCTTGAAAATCCCATAGCTTTATAGTCATATCTGCAGAACATGAAGCTGAAATAACAACAGAGAGACACACCCATTATCAAATGACATTAAACTTGTTTGAACTGAGATATTTAAGGGGAGAACGGAAGGAAAGGTTAACTTTGGAAATTGAATTTGAAATTGAAATTATAAGAAAAACTAGTGATAACAAAAAATATGACATTTCAATGACATCTTGTCAACATTATCAATAGCCAATGTGCACGAGCACGAATCTCTAGCACAAAGCATGATGGGAAACTGAGTACTACACAAATCAGGACAAGGAAATCAAAAGAATTATCAGAAAATAATTACTCTGTCGTCTGTTGAAATACTCACAGTTTCATAGAAAATGTTGAAGAAAAAATTGTCAGAGGGATTTTTAGGGAACCTGAAAAACTGTAAGTACTCAGTTTCCCATCATGCTTTGTGCTAGAGATTCATACTCATGCACATTGGCTAATAAAGTAAAAAGAGTGAACATTTATCTACTAACCTAAATATTTTCCTGTGTGATCACGTCCTGCACTGCATCTGTGTGTCCTTTTAGTGTTTTCTCAAAGTCACCTGTTTCGTAATCCCAAACCTTGACAGTGGCATCTTCCGACGATGTTACCATAACACTAGGATAGAGCAATAAATGATTATTGATCAACATAATATAACTGAGTTGCCTCTGATTGGCTTAAAACATAGACCAAGTAAACTTGACATAACTCAAGGTACAAGTCATTGTATAATCCGATACAATTTTCTTATTCAATAACGATAAATTTACCATATGTGATTTTAAAAACAATTAAACAGAAGTAGAATTAAATGCACGTTAAGGTACCAGGTATTATTTAAGAGGGTGGGGTCTAGTGCAAAATGAGGTACAGCATTGTCAAGACCCCCCTTTTATTATGAACAACAATCATAATCAATAAGTATTTCAAGTTTACTTACCTATAAACTGGATGAAATAGGACCTTGGTAATAGGACTTCTATGACTTGACAAGGAATATCTAGGAAGTACAATGAAAATATGAACGAATTACACTTGGAATTGAAACTTTTTTTACAGGACAGGTTAGTTCAATGTTTCACAGTGCATCAAGTTACCTTTCTGGCGGCCTAGGTATCCAATCTTCAGGAGATCTATTTTTGCTTGGTCCTAGAAATAAAGTAATATTTCTTCTTAGATCTTATTCTATGCAACAATATTTTAACTACAATTCAATGCATTTAATTTTTTTTAAACTTACACATGTGTGCATATATTTCTAAACGTTAATTTTTTCCCAGTTCAGAATGTTGCCGTGGCCGTTTGAGAGTTCTGTTTCTTATGGACTAAACAGTCAGTATTTAAAATTTGAATGATTTTTTTTATAAATTGAATATTACTCAAAAAGAATAAAAATATCATTTACCAGCTTATATACTATCATACTGAGAATATCTTTGCCTGTTGGTCTCTAGGAAAATGGACCTTGGGCTAGAGTGTTTGTCTATAAAGGTATAACCATTATCTCCACGTGGACCCCCAAGACAGTAAATAAAATGTATGCATTACCCAAACTCATTAATCATAGTCAAAACAAGGTTTTTTGGGGTAAGAAAGGCCAAGTAAAGTAACAACAATGTCATCCATCCTTACCCCACTTTTCAGAATTAAATATTTTGAGAAAAAAATAATGGCTATTCTTACTGGCTAAATTTTTTTTGTGTGTAAAAAAGTCAGGCAAGTAACACCAATCTTACCATTCCTTATCCCACTTTTTGGAATTAAATAATTTTGATAAAAAATGATAGATATTTTGACTATTACTTGTGAGACCAAGTTTTTGTGGGGTTAGAAAGGGTAACACAAGTAACCATTAATTAATTACCATTCCTTATCCCAAATTTCAGAATAAAATTATTTTGAAAAACAAAAATTAAGGATATTCTTAAAAAAAGAAAGAAAGAAAGAAAGAAAAAAAAAAAATAAAATAAAGGATATTCTTACCACCACCTGTTTGCACTTCCTTTTCTGCCTCAGACAACCTGGACTCAAGGTCCATAACCTGTGTCAGTCAAAAATAGATTTAATTTCTGTACTCTAATTATACTCTACTTATAACCATTTTATTTATGTGACCCACTCAACTAGCTATGATTGGGGATGTCTGGATATTTGTCATCTGTCAGTCAATTGCTCAAATTATCCGACAAAAGAATGACATCTGAAATTTGAGTGTAGTGCCAAAATTTTTTATGTACACTGTGTTGTTTCTAGATAATTCACTTATTGTATTCTATACACCTATGTATTGTGTATCTCCAGAAATCATCCATACCCACCCCACAGAGGAATTTGGAATTTCCAAAGAGTAGGGGGGTAAGAGAAAGAACAAAAATTACAGAGTTTGTATGGAAGAAAATTGGAATTTCCAGTGGGTAGGGGGGTGTCTTAAAAAAATTCCTCCATGTGGGGGGATGGATAATTTTTGGAACTACACATTCCCTACTAGTAGCACCAGTTATTATCAAATTTGGCATTTTTAATGAAAATGGAGTAGCAATCTTATAAGAAGGAAAGAAAATGTTAATCACTTTTTGTTTGGGTTATGTCCACAATGTTTTTCATCAAACACCCACAACAAAAAAATATAATTTATGGAAAACAAAATACATTCGGATAAGGGAAAACAAAAGCATTATTTAAACCAAATAAGTCATTAAATTTAAATTTTAAATCTATATCAAGTGGCAAGTTCAAAATCATTTTATTTATTTATTTTTTTTTGCTGTCAGAAAAAATTAAGATGATACATTATTTGAGATATCACAATCTGTTTTTTTTATCTCCTTTAAATTATTAATGCCCTGAAACAATCTCTACGGGGTGAATAAATCTAGGGATCGAGTCGATCACAGATCAATCCCTACAATGATCTTTGGGCTGATTTAAGTTAGGGTATGGCTATCTCACAGAATGAACTCTGAAAAAACCTCTATTTTTTATTTACAATTTTTTAGATTTTCCTCCTCACTTTTTTTTGTAGTCTTATAACTGAAGTCCATTTTTTTTCTAGTAATCCATTATATTTTGCTTCCAGTTCTCCTGGCTGTGAAAATGAAAAGATTAATAAAGAAATTTAAATAAAATATGAGACTGAGTGGGCAGAAGTAATGTAATACATCCTTCAAGGTGTTGCCTTTTTATTCATCACATCTGTTAGCATGGAAAATCTGAATATCCTCATCAAATACTTCTCTTTGAACTTAAATGAAAATTCAGATAAAATGTAGGAAGAAATCTAACTAAAACTAGTGTTATTATGATGTACAAATATAGAAATGAATAAACATAACAAATAAGTAAATTTCAAATTAAATTTTAAAGACTTGTACGTGAATAACAATGTTCAAGAGTGAAGGAATGTGTTTTAAGATTAAGAATTTAATAAACATCACAGGTTTTGCAACAATGATAGAATTTGTTTTAAGTGAAAGGATTTCAAAAAATGTCAATAAAGAAATGGAGGAATCTATAAATTTTTCCTTAATATGAAAGATTAAGTGACTCAGACATTTGTTTTGGTTTTAAGTGAACAACAGCTCGGCAAAATGAAGATCAGCATTACTTAAAGTATAAACATACATTAAACTACATATCGTCTCTGAATGACTGACTCTCATGCAATAAACATTTATACATTAGCACAGTTTGATATTAGTCTATGATTTTCATAATCTTATCTCCTGTGGTATATCACAGTTGTGCACCACTGTATGGCACTAGCAATAAGGCAGTAATCATACATGTAGTACTAAAAGTATACTGGTAATAAATATAAGATGTTATATATAGCATAATGCATACAAATTGAAAATTTTTAGTTTTAATTTTTGTTTAAGATTATGATTTAAAGTTTTTTTTCCAAGTTCTCTTGCTTCCTTTCCTCCATGAAAATTAACACTTATTTAAATTTCAAGCCTAATGAAATAGTCCTGCATGTACTCTAGCAGTCTTCCTGGCAAAACAAAGGTCACGGCAAACCAAATATATGTATCTTTCCTGATCAAGTTCATTATTTGATCTCAAACAATACTAATTTTATAAACTTAATTTACATCACAGTAGAAGGTTATGCATCAGTATGGTTTTGGCTATTAAGGCTGTTGTATATTTACTTGACCTTGATCAACTTATCGCAAATAGACAACACTTTATTGATAATTTATATCAACAGGATAATATAAATTTACATGTTGTTAATCTCTGTAATTTTGGTTGTGGGGGAGTGGGGTGGGGTTGGGGGACAAGTTAGTAAACCAAGAAAGGGAGTCACAAAAATATATAACTTTAAGCTGAAAGCCAAACATACATGTCTGTAATTGTATTAAAAAATAATTACCATTGTTTGCTTGTTGAATAAATCAAATTAGAGCAGTGTTTTAACTTGAGATTCAGTAAAAATCGCATACACTATCAACACTCAGGCGTACAACTCTGTGTCGTTCTTTCTTTCTCTAGCTCATTGAGGTACCTACCTGACCTTGCGTGGGCCCATACTCCACTAGCTTACCGTCTGTCTTGTTTTGGATTAACCGATGAACATAATTGTCTGGAAACAACGAACCAAATGATATGGAAATATTATATTACCAAAGGAAAGAGAAAATTCTAGTGGTTTTCCAGGAATTTTTTTGTGCAAACTCTGAAAATCATCTCAAAACCACATAAAAACGACAAAAAAAAAAAAAAACAACAACAAAAAAAAAAAAAAAAAAACCAACAACAAAAACAACAACGACAAAACTAAAAAACCAAACAAACAAAAACAAAAGAACACAACACAACAACAACAAACAAGCAAATAAAGGGTACAAGATGTTGTTTTTGTTCACTAATTTCTATTTCCCACCCATGCTTGAAATCAGAAACGCTTTCTAACTGGGACTGATATGAAGAGAGTTTTGCCATCAAGTACCTCCAGTATAATCCCAAACACTCTGCGTTCCCAGCTCTAACGAGTACGTGTGTTGAGTTTTCTCATAATGCCTGAAACAAAACAAATTGTGGAGAGCAAAAATAAGCACACAAAAAAAAGAACACCAATACCTGGCGTGCCTGGGGTAAGACACTTTACCACTCAAAAGAAAACCCGTTTGTAAGAGGACAATATTAATAGGCTTGTTTCAATACCTGTACGCATGGCAACCAGCATAACGTCCACATCCCACGTGACCACATATCAAGCAAATCCACAAGTTCTAAAGATAACAATTGAGCGAGTTATAGAAGAAATCTAAATCAATATTATAAATGAAAAACTTCAATTAAACAAATATAAAATCTGGTCATCCTTATTGAGACCTAAAGCCTTTGAGCAAGGCTATTCACAGAATGAACTGGAATTTAGATTGTTGGGTTTTGAGATTCGGTGCAACGAAGGAATTGATGGATTGCAAGCATTCCCAAGGGAGTTAAAAGAAAAAACATGGCGGCCATTGTTGTACCATTAACAATGGATGCTAATGAGAAATCTTTTGTTAAATGGTACCAACATGTCCGTGATGACGTAACGTGCAAACGAAGAATTGAACCCAAGACTCCAGAGGTGAGAGGCGAGTACATCACCCTTTAATTGTAGTAATAGTAGTAGTGTTCCTACCTCTGTTGAATCACACGTCAAGCACCTGTTCTCACTGGTTGGTTCAGGGGTTTGGACATATCTACAAACTGGGCAGCTGTTGAGGTAGGAAAAGAATGAATGGGATGATTTCAGTTGTAAGTCAAGCCTTGATAGAAGTCTGGTTATTACAAACGGTGTACCTTGTGTCTGACCACTTGGATAAACAGCTCCCATGAAATGAGTGGTTACAGAGGATTGTAAGAACTCCTTCAACTGATTCATCCTGTACAAACAACATGTAGAGGTGAGATTTGTTTGCTTTTGTTTTGAAGTTGCCGTTCTTAAAATGCATCTTGCTGTAACTGCTGCTGCTACTATTGTTTCTGCAGCTGGTTTTTTTTTTTTTTTTTTTTTTGCTGCTTCTGCTGCTTCTATTATTCTTATTCCTCTTATAAAATAGATGTTTCTGAACTTGAAATTGTATTTGACGCGGTTATTGGTGCTGTCGGCACTGTTGTCGTTATTGATGTTACTGTTGCCAGCCATTGCTTTTGCTACTGTTTCTGCTACTACTGATGCTCTAATCGCTTCTCATAAGAGCTTCCATATAAATAACGGCCTGCACAAATTTCAAATCACCTTCCAATTGCTGGCTTTCATCAGCTGGTAAAAGTTTTTGAATCTCATTATCTGTTCCACATTGTGGTCAAAAACACTGACCACCATGTGCTATCAGCCAGAAAGAATTCTATTGAAGACTTGCATTTCATCTGATGAACATTCGGCACAACACGAAATTACATCACTAGTGCAACTCAGCAATAACTGAGTAGAAATACCTAACATACCATTCGTTCCAAGCAAACTGGACACTTTGGCAATTCTGTAAGACCAGAACACGGTAAACTTGCTCCCTAGTAAGGAAGAAAACAGGACACATCAGGGAATTCTTCTTGAAACAATATAAAATATGTTAAGTATACCTGTGAAGATTTCAAGACTTCTACTTTTGCTACATAGACAAGATGGCAGACCTGTACATTTAAAGAGGAATGTGTCATAGTTGAGAATATGATATGAAAAAAAGCATTTATTGATGGTTATCATGTTGGCCATGTTGGAGGAATTTAACAAAAGAATTTTCAAGGAATTCTTTTGTTATATCCTCCAACATGGCCACCGTGTCTTTTGTTATTTCATTCACTCTTGGGAATGGTTGAAAACCATCAATTGACAAAGCGTTTTCTCACCTCTTCTTCAAGTGAATTGTATTGGTGGCCATTGTAAGTGTTGTAAAATTCATCCGCTAATTCCTATTTTAAAAAAAGGATTACAAAATAACTTGTATAAATCTCGCATTCTGATTGGTTGGGAGCACATGCTTTACAAGAGCACACAGCACATGTGCCCACTTTCATTTGCGTCATTCCTATCCAAAATAACGGTTATTGAAATTTGTATTTTACAAAAGAAATGAAAACCTTGTTTGCTGTGCTGTGTGGATTTATAAAGCACTTGGGGATTGGTAAAACACTCGAGAAGTGTCGAGAAGAACTCTGCTACGCGTCATGCTTCTCCTAACACTTCTCTCGTGTTCTGCCAACCCCCACGTGCTTTATGACTGTGCACAGTATGTGCGCCAGTTTTCTATTTCTTCAATTTTGAATGAATTTTAGGACTGACAGGCATAATTGCAAATGGTTGAAATAGCACAAAAACTAAATAGCTCTAAAAACATCTATTTCTTTTGTTTCCAATTGTTTCATTGGTGCTATTTTGAACTATTTAGTTAGTAGTATTTCACGGATATGTGGTTTGCACTCTAGTGGTATTTGAATAAAACACTGTTATGGAATTAAAATTTATTTTGGTTATTTGTACCTGGTTTTTAAACTTGATTAAAGCCATGTACTGGTTTGGTGTGGCGTCTCTGATGATCTTAATGTGTTGAATGAACTCTCTACAAAAATTACAAAACCATAGTAACAAATTATGTCAATAAAATCAAACATTATTTGCTATTATCTCGGCATACTTAAGGGCTTCCTTGCCAAGTTTGGCAGTTTTTCTACCTTGTAAAAATCAAACACAATTAAAGGTCTGCATTTATATTAGTGGCAGAGTTATAGAAGGGCTTTACAGCAGCCATGTTCTATGGCAGGAACAATGCACTGTTATTACATGAGGTTTAACTTTTTTGTGCCCAACAACCTGTTCTAATTTATTTTTTACAAGGAAAACAATTAATAACACATACTCTGAGGGAGCCACGAACTGTAAAAGGTCAATACATGCAAGCTTTGCTGGGACTGCAAACATGCAGATGGTCTGACTTCTGGAAATTCCTTTGGTGAGCGACGTCATCTCACTGAAAATGAACAAATCATAAACATGAATAAAGGTAGCAAGGACAAGCCAACAAGCATGATAGCTCAGAACAGCTTATTTTGGAAGGAAAATATTTCTCAAAGGTATTTTATGTGACACAGAAACTATTATGACCAAAGAAAAACAAATAAATCCTTAAAATGAATTTTGATGAAGTGTAACATTACTCACTTGCTTTTATAGATATGGAGAATTCCTTTGACAGTCTCTACCGTTGGATTGCCAGAGAAGAACCCAATCCTCCCCATCCACTGGGATGTTTCATCTGCTTTGGTTATTCCAATCTTAGTATCCTCTTTGTCTTCTGATTCCAAAGATGGTACATCTTTTTGCTCTAAAGCATTGTATCAAACTTTAACCTTACTTTCTCATTAAGAGGCATTAGTGAATCCAGCCCACAGGTCTTCCATCTTCCTTTCAGAGCATTACATGATTCCTCATGGGAGCGAAACATGAAGTACACATAGTATTGGATAGCTATTTGCATATCTAGAGGATCTAGGGGGCAATATTCTCCCCCACATTATAAATATGAGGATATTATTAAGTGCAAATCAAATCCCAATTTAATTTCAAGACTGATAAAATTGAACTTTGAATTGAGATGCGACTCCCCATAGATTCCCTGCTAGCAGAGCCTATTTTCCTTTTGTTTTGGTTGAGAGAGAAAAATAGACTCTGCCGAGGTAGGACGTTATTTTTGTTGCGCATGCTTGGCATAACTTAGCAACGCTGTCATGATTTTGACAGCCGCTCTCATCAAAACAATGTTTAGCGCCACGGTGTGTTACATTTGCTCATGCGCACTACATGTAATCCTTCCTCCCCGCCTGAAAGAAGGGAGAGAAAGAGAAGAGGAATCCCATAGAATCCAATTATTTAGAAGACTAATTCAAAATAATTGTACCTCTCTTAAGGGTTTCTATAGTCAGTTCTCCTAGTTCTCTTTGTCCTTGGTTTAGTTTTATGTCTTTAGGATTAAAGGCCTCTGATTTGTTGATCTTAGGTTCCTCCTCTGTAGCTCTTGGAGATGATTCAGCTGAACTGCTCTGAGATATTTCTTCATTTTTGGGGGTTCCAGCTGATGACATTTTCTTTTTTATCTTAAAATCTAAAGCTAATGAGAGCAAAGTAAAATGACTGTTATCAGAGACATCTGACAGTGTGAATATTTTTTGGTAGGCATTTTTGGGGGTTCCAGCTGATGACATAGTTAGATTACGATATATGGAATTTGAAAGGAAATAAAATTAGATTGCTTGGTATAAAATCACTTTGGTAGCCAGGTGGGTGAGTGGATGGCTAGGCAGGCAGGCAGGCAGGCAGGCAGGCAGGCAGGCAGGCAGGCAGGCAGGCAGGCAGGCAGGCAGGCAGGCAGGCAGGCAGGCAGGCAGGCAGGCAGGCAGGCAGGCAGGCAGGCAGGCAGGCAGGCAGGTAGGTAGGTAAGCAGCAGTAAGTGTGACTCGTGATTGACGTCGTATATTTGCGGGTTTAACCCGCGGAATTCCGAACGCGTCCGCATTTTAACAATTCCTCAATAATTGTTAAAATGCCCCCGATTCGACTTGCAATGGCGCGCATTTGCACTTACTGCTGCTGTGTTGGGAATCAAAGGGTCGCAAACGGAGGTTAAAATATTTGTTGGATATACGATGCATGAATGTAAAAAGTTCACCAATGACTTCTGTATAATTTGTCTAAGATTCAAAGTTAACATACCCAAGCCCAAGGGTTTCTGGTGTTGTGGTAAAAAAATGCAAATAGAAGACGACACGTCAGCACAGTGTTACGAGTGTGGTAAGAATATTCGCAATGCCGTACCAAATGCTACCAGAGAGCAATATTACGCCAATGGAGGTCGTACGAAAACACCTTATAAGAGAATAAAATACTTTAGGGACTGGATGAGTCATATCCAAGGTCTTCGGCCGGTATATTTAGACGATGAAGTAAAGAAGAAAATCACAGACCATTTAGAAGAACCAACCCCGCAAAACTTAAGGAAGACATTGAAAAAATTAAAACTAGGGAAATATTACAAAGCTATTCCCTATCTTTTGTCTGAAATTACCGGTAAGTCTATTCCTGAGGTTTCTGATATGACAAAAGCCGAGTGGATGTTTTGTCGGCTGGATAAGGATATTCCTTATTACCCTGACGTAATCTACGAAATATTTCGCGAAATCGACCCCAACCACCCCCTCTTGGGATGGATTCCAAGAAGATAGTGAATCTTATGGCATAAGATTACGCGTAATTTCCAGACTGTCGTTCGATATGTAAATAGAATCCTGTCACGCTCTTTTCAAAGCAGATGTTTACTGAGCAAGCTTTCTTTGAAGCTCTTCTTTTGCCTCCTGGTAGATCTTTTTGCGAGATTCCTCGGAAAGATCTTTTACGACTGTTTTTTTATTCCTTATGTCCGACTTTAATTTCTCGTACTTTTCCTCTTCGGCCAGAATAAGCGAGAATTCTACGTCGTCTATCTTTCTGTCACGCAAAGCCTTTGAGACAAGATCGGTAATGGTATTTACTTTAGCCCTTGACAGAGCTATTGTCGTGTCATGCTTGGATATTTTGCTTGACAACTGTTTCATAATGCCCGTAGCAACGGCTGAAATAATACCACAGGCTGCCCCGACGCCGGCCAAAGGAACTCCAACAATTATTCCCGGTCCAGTAAGCGAAGTAGCAACGCCGGAGCCCGTTAACACAACAGATATGGACCCTGAAGTTATCGCAATCTTATGTAGCGTACTCCGGGCTCTGACGTATTTCTTCCTAACTTTTTCGTAGTGTTTTGTCTGCCCTTCCAAGTAAGCCAGGATTAAATTTGCTTTATTGAGCCTGAAGTTTTCAGCGTTTAATTCGTTAGGTTCCTTAGGAAGTTCAGGATAAAGTGGAGGTGCTGATGGTATAACATCCATTATATATACTAATGTACGACGCCTTTGGGAATGATATTGAGGAGCAGCCACATCACGACTACTGGAACTAGAGGGCCTTTAGGAAGATGTTTCCGCATGCAGACCCTAGTAAGTTCGAAAGAAGACCCGACGGTATTTATTACCAAGGCTCCAGAATGTACAGCAATGCGGACTTGGAGCCGCATGAGAAGAGGAAAGAGGCACAGCATTTGTCAATAACGAAGGAGGCACCCGTGCATAAAGAAAGGCTACCTAATTTCCCGGAGAATTTATTGATAACCAAGGAAGATTACCCATTTTACGACGCCCAAGGTGGTATAAACGACTTCGATAAATTGGTAACGCATTTGAAGATTCCAGTGGGTCAGCAATCATTTGACGTAGTAGTAAGGGATATCTTTAAAGAGACGATGTTGAAGCATACGTCGGGTAAAGAGGCTAGGGAATGGTTAGCAGGACCCAACATGCGGTATTGGCCGCAGCAGTTAAACTTTGCTATTTGGGCTGCCACTAAAGGTTGTGGTGTTGCCGCGGACATGTTTCATATTTCATTTATGCGGTTTCACGTCGCCTTTACGGTAAGGAGGTTGTTGAAGGAGCTTAACGTACCCCTACCAGGAGATAAGGCATTTAATTCGATGAATAACCACTACGACTCCGCTGCCCTAGAAAGGTTAATTAACGAGTTTAAGCCACAGCAAAGAGACTTTCGTTATAAGGAGGGTAAGACGCATGGGTTGGGCATTGTTTACGTTTGGGGTATTAATGCTGAGCAGCCAGCAGACATGAATCACCAAGAATACCCAAGTGATGAACTAGAGTTTAGTGACATGGGAGGTGATAAGGGTAACAATACGCTAATTACTAGGATTCAAATGATTTTTCCTAGCACTTGGGATCCGTTTGTGTTAATGAAAGGAAAAGGTTTAAGAGCGGATGTCAGCAAGCATCAAACAAAATCACAATTATACAAGGGCCGCGAAGCGGCCTGAAAGTATAATTGAAATTATATTAACAAACGAAGTGAGAAATATATGAGAAAACAATAGGTAGAATCCTGCCATTTGTGCTTCGGACCACATTTTAACGCACTCCACTCCCCTAGAGTTTAAATATTGATGACGTAATCCCAGAATCCCGTGCTGCACTAAGTGCGAGGTCACGTTGTACTTTTCATCTTTTTAACGCCTGTGTGAAGAGACTCCACGATGAGAAATATATGATGGGAATGACTAGTCATGTGTCAATATTTGACAAGTACGAGGGCGGGAGGGTATCTCATATATTTCTCACTTCGTTTGTTAATATAATTTCAATTATACTTTCAGGCCGCTTCGCGGCCCTTGTATAATTGTGATTATATTTCACAAACTCCGTTCGAAATATATGAGAAAACAATAGGTAGATTTTAACGCCCTCAACAATATGTCTGAATAAATGCAGACATTAACACAGTGAGTTTGTGAAATTAATACATTTAATCGTAACTTGAACATATTCAACAATATAAATGACTTTGGGTTAGAAGAACTAAGCTTTATCTGTGTTCAAGACAGCGTTAGCATAGCTGCTGTTATGTACTGGCTTGTAGTAGAAGCGTTGGAAGGTACTGGGTGATGTCCAGTCTGCCATGTTCATAATGTCACCTATTGGGACATTGTTGTTTGCTGCAGCTGTTGTTGAAGCACCTCGTACAGAATGTGCCTTGAATATATCTGTGTTAATACCAGCGGCTTTTATTACTTCACGTAGCCAGCGGGCTAAAGTGGTCGAAGTAACAGGTTTATGGGGCTTGATGAATGAGATGAACACAACATCTGGTTTTAAAGAGGGAATCAGTAGTCTAACCTTTCTAGTGGCTTTCAAGTAACATTGAAAAGTGTTAACTGGGCAGAGCTTGCTGTCTGAATGAAATTTTGCAAAGAAGGCTTTGGCCATGTCCTCAAGAGATCCTCGACTTCTCGGGAAGTCAAGGTGAATGAGATGCCTTCTGGAATTACTTGGCAGTATCACAAGTCGAATTTAGACAGGGAAGAGACTCGTTCTGGGCATGAGAGTGCAAATAACATGGCAAGTTTGAGTGATAATAGCTTTAATGACAATTTTCTGGAACTTTCCATGGATGACAAGTATTTTGTTACTCTTGTGACATCCCATGTGTGATTGTATCTTGGTTTGGGGGGTCGGATATTCACCCCCATACCCTTTAACAGTTGTGTTACCAGTGGGTGCTGCCCAACTGGGTAACCGTCAATCTTATTGTGGCTAGACAATATAGCTGAACGAACAACATTAACGGTTCTGTAAGCAACTCCATTGTTACTCTGACCGAAACTCCAGAATTTGGTTTAATTTTGCTGAAACAGGATTAATCTTTGATTTATGACACCAGCTGCTCCAATGCCGCCATGCGGACCCATACGCCTTATGTGTGGAGGGTCGAGTGGCTGACAATAGTATCTTGGTAAGGTTTTCAGGAAGGCCTTCTGTTTGTAAGTTTTCCCTGATATGTGAAAGACGGCTAGGTGTAGTCTCGGAAACAATGAGTGGACCCTTTCGATTGAGGCTGGGTCTTTCAGTAAGTTCCTCGTATTGGGAAGTATTATTGGATTCTTGATGAGAAGTCGGAGCAGTATCGGCCGCCAAGTCTGGGTTTGCCAGATTGAGGCTACAAGTGTGAAGTCTGCTCTGTCTAGAGATACCTTGCGAAGGACTGAAGGGATCATGTTGAATGGTGGAAATGCATATCCCTTTAGGGGTCCCCAGTCTAATGTCATGGAGTCCGTGTAAAGGGCTTCTGGGTCGAGCCTCCAGCTCACAATTTGTGGCAGCTGGGTTGTCAGTAGTGTGGCAAATAGGTCGACGTTGCAATCTTTGAGGAAAAGGCTGAATGACTTGGAAGCTTATTTTCCATTCGCTGGAATCATGAAACTCTCTTGATTCCTTGGAGATGTTGTGCGCTTATCAGGATTTTCCTTTGTAGGCACCACTCCCATATTTCCAGCGTCAGGGAGACAAGTATGCTCGACCGGGTTCCTCCCTTGTTGTTTATGTGGGCAACTGATGTAGAGTTGTCCATTCTCAAGCAAACAGCCTTGTGATGTTGGTTCTTCATAAACGCTTTTAAGGCAAGGAATGCTGCATTCAGTTCTAAATAATTGATGTGCAGCTTTTTCTCCTCGCTGGACCACCGACCGTTTGTGGTGGTGCCCTCACAAACTGCCCCCAGGCCCTTCTTGGAGCTGTCTGTTGTTATGACTAGGTCTGAGGTCGGAGGGTTGATTGGACTTCCGTTTACCTTTCTTATATTTGCTATCCACCACCTGAGCTCCTCTTGGGCATGGTGGTTTAGGGTGATTTGTGTCTCGTAGTTGTGTTCGTTGATTCGAAGGTGCTTTATAAGTTGAATCTGTAAACGTCGGAAGTGTAAGGGGGCCTGATGTATTGCCAGACGAATTGATTCCAGAGAGCCGAGTAGGCTTGCTACGTCCTGTGCCAGCATAGTTGGGTTGGTCAGGGCGTTCTGGCATTTGTCCAGAACTTTCTGGACTTTTCCTCTGGTAGGCTCAGAGTTAGTGTCTCTGAATTTACTATAAACCCTAGGAAGGTAATGGATTGGCTTGGTTTCAGCTGGGACTTTTCCCAATTGATAGTGAAACCTAGGTCTTGAAGCAGTTTCAATGCCATTGATGTGTCTCGGACTCTGTCATCGTGGACCCCAACAAAAGAAAATCGTCAAGCTAACATGCGTACACCTCTTTTCGAAGAAACGAGACGACCGGTTTGGTCAGTTTTGTAAATATTCTTGGTGCTGTATTTAGACCAAAGGGGAGACCTTCGAATGCGTAGCATTTGTTTTCCCACAAAAATCTCAGGTATTTTTGAGATTTGTGAATTTTATTGATAGGTACACGTCCTTCAGATCTATAGACTTCATAAAGTCCCCCTTCCTTAGGATGGTTTTTAAGCACGATATGTTTTCCATTTGAAAGTGGGAGTTCTGTATGAAATGATTGAGATGACTCAGATCTATGACTGGTCTGAAGGATCCTCCTCTTTTGGGCACCAAGAACAAGCGGCTGTAAAAGCCTGGTTCGTTTGGGGAGGGGTCCACATAGATTGCCCCATATTCAGGAGTCTTTGAATCTCTGCGTCTAATAACGGTTTTGTTTGTTTTGTTGAATTTGTCACAACTGGAATTCTTTGAACTGGAACACAACAAAAGGGAAATTGATACCCTGTAACAATGTCTAGGATTTCTTGGTCTGAGGTTATTTCCCTCCATTTGTTTAGGAATCTGTTGATTCCCGATTTGTCCCCTTTGAGGGGCGAAAGGACCGGTAGTTGTTTGAGCGGTTACTTTGGTATTTGGAAAAACCGCGTGACTGGTTGGACTGCTTGGACCTTTGAATGTAATTTGGTTTACGATTTGCTTGTTGGTTTTTAGTGGGGACTGAGAGATTTTTGGCTAGACCCCTACTAAGTTCTGCCTGTTTAGAGGCTAAGGTGGGAAAATCTTCACCGAAAAACATAGTTTTGGCATTAGGCAAAGGTTCATCTGCCAGGTTTTTTTTTTTTATTTTTTGTTGTTGTTTGTTGTTGTTTTTTTTTTATTATTATTTTTTGTTGTTGCTAATAGTCGCTAGGACCCTTTTCCTGCGAACAGTTGAAAGGAGATAATTTGAAGAGCCTAGTAAGCATAAGGCTTGTTCTAAAATGTTCTTAACCTGATTAGGTGACACTTCTTTCCCCGTTGATAGGGCATCGTGTAAGCAACAAAGTGGACCTGTGGTGTTTAGCAAAGCTTTTTGAGCCAAACATAGGTCTTTATCACGATTCTGGACAAATCTTTTTATTTGTGGATTGTTTATTGGATTTACAACTGAGGTATCTAGAGTGGGTGCCCTTAGGCAATCAAGTGAGGGAACACTGAAATTTTCAAGAATGTCTGACACCTGGTCATGGCTTAATTTCTTCCTAAAGTGCATATCTAGGAAGGTTGATAGCTCCTTGGTTGGTTCCCAGTAGGATGGTGTGGCCCCAGGGTCATACATTTCATCATCTATTAGCGTATTTTCGCCGTTTGTTGAAGCAGTTTCAGGTCTTGGAGACTCGGAGCCTGGATTGAGTAGCTTATCAGTCAAGATTGGTGGTCTATCATCCGAGTTTGGTGGCTTGACAGCCGAGCTTGGTGGTTTATTAGCCGAGTTTGGTGGCTTAATAGCCGAGCTTGGTGGGGACTGTGTCCCTTCTTGATATTCTGGGAGATCGTAGTCCAGGTCTATGTCTTCTGTTTGGACTGAGAGCAGATCATTGTAATCTATCTCGGTGTGTTTTGGCGGGAAAGATTCCATGTTAACTTCGAGAGTTGAGATACGGTTATTCGTCTTTGAAATCGCTTCTTGGATTTCTTTCAGTGTTGAGAAGACTGAATTTATATCCTTTTGGTCCACTTGGGATGTTTTTTGTCGTTTGCTATGCCTAGAGCTTGTTGATTCGGACGAACTGTCCGTGTGGCGGGAAGAATGTTTAGATCGTTTACGAGAAGACATTGTAGCTACTAGAGCTAAAAATTCAAAATATTACAAGCAATTGTATCCCGAATGGGATTATTTATGATTCTGGGTATAGGAGTAGGCTAAAAGGTATAAAATAGAGGATAAAAACACGGTTAGTAACCACTTACCTTATCGTACGTCCGAAGCACAGCAGAAAAAGATGAAAAGTACAACGTGACCTCGCACTTAGTGCAGCACGGGATTCTGGGATTACGTCATCAATATTTAAACTCTAGGGGAGTGGAGTGCGTTAAAATGTGGTCCGAAGCACAAATGGCAGGATTCTACCTATTGTTTTCTCATATATTTCGAACGGAGTTTGTGAAATATAATTGACAATTCGTGGCAAGCTTCAAAAAATCGATTTTGCTCATACTTTCAGTATTGGTAGCCTATTATGTCCCAATCATCATGGTGTAGTGTATTTGTGAAAATATATTTTTGCTTTTGAGAAATAAGCATTTTTCCCGGAACGGGTAAATATGCTAATTAGTAATGCCTCAAGTTGGCCAACTTCAGTGACATCGATTTTCTTATTGCCTATTATCAGTTCTTCGTTCACTGTTATTGTTGAAGATTTCACTGCAATGTGGAATTTTCTACGAATTTTTTCATCGGCCATACTTTTTCCTACTATAAAAGTAGCCTCAAAACAATGGTCATTTAAACTATGTGCGATACAACGAAATCCAACGAGCTTTTAGATTTTGAAAGATGAAGCGATGATACTTCTAATGATATAAAAATTTCTTTGTGTATTTGAACAGTAATTACGAGGGGCGAGCTCAAAGTTACGTAAAATATCAAATATTAGTGACACTGAAATCGACAAGATCGTCTGGTGAGCCGTCGATTAATCATGTATACTATCTTAAATCATTTATGAAACTAAAGTTATAGTCGCTAACCTTGTTTAGTTGGTGAAATTTAAAGCTTCAATTGTGGTTTTATCAATTGTTTGTCAGGTTAAGTGCATCGCATCCGGTTTCAGGTAATAATGTCAGCATGGTACTGTAGAGCGTGACACTTTCCCAAAGGATTGTAACAGCCCTATTTGACATCTCATTTCTTTAATTTTCTTAGAATAGCAAGTTGAATATTCTTTTCTTCTTTATCCTAATGTTTTGCCTCTTAAATGAAGTTTTAAACTGAAAACACCAAGGCCAGGTTCATATAACGTTGACTTGATCGTTATTGAGATAAAAGACGGCGAATGTACAAAGTCCCTTGATTGACAGGCCGTTGTTTTTATAATATGAATATGTTTTGCAAGTGCAAGGTAATCACTCACTAGTAAAATGCGCCTCCTAACTCACAGCAGAATCAAAACATGGAGATTTGCTGTTCTTTTAAATCTATTGTCGGTGGAATCTGTGGTTTTGACCGTAAAGATCGTGCATATGATACACAGGTGATACCTCTATTGACATGCAAGAAAGACATCTCGAGTCACTTGCGGAGTTGCAAGTTTTCTGGCCCTGAAAATGAGGTGGATTTAATTTTGTCTCGCGCTGGTTTATTCAAGACCCCCCAAAACATAGAAGAAATAACCATTTGTCCAAACCATCGTTCTGTTCTTGGCATTGGGTGGAGTCGGGGCTCTAACACTAGATGTAGGATACATACATACATACATACATACATACATACATAGTTTATTCAAATCGCAAATAAATTATTGACAAATAGTAAAATACAAGTAAGAGCAGAGGCTAGCAAAAAGCGATACAAATAAGACAACAAAGCACAATAATAGGCGACTTGAAAGGAAGTTATGAGGTTATCCCTATGTGAAAACTCCCAAGAAAAACAACAAAACATGACAAAAATGCATTATAAAGAAAGACCCTAAGCAACGTAATTAGCGAAAAATGCTCTATAAATGAAGTATAAGTATATGAATATGTACTAAATAAAGGAGAGACAAGCTCTCCGCCACCCTGAGCCCCACCCCCGCACGCGCACCCACCAGACAGATTATGAAGTCTGTCCGCCTGGTGAGCGCACGCGCGAGAAACCCAGAGCAACAGAGAACCCGTCTCCTCCTTAATCTAGACTCTACTAAAAAATATACTAATCGATGTGTACTGCAATATGTAAACATTAAACACCTAAGTGAGACTTCAATTTCTGCTTAAATGATCTAAACCCATCGGTTTCAACAATGTCTTTAGGTAGATCGTTCCACATATTAACAACTCTGACGAAAAAGGAGTATTTGTAGCAGTTAACTCTGGCTGCTTTAACATAAAGTTTGTAGGAATGATTAGCTCTGGTAGACGTAACTTTCGTAAATTCAAAAAAGTCACGGAAATTTAGAATACCCCAAGAAGTTTCTGGACACAAATGGAAGGGGAAAATACCAAAGGCGGACAGAGGTATTGGAAAAGGCGCATCTCAGATGCTGTTGAAACAAACTGGAACATTTATTCAAGCTGGTTCTGGTAAGTGTCCTTAAAAGTCATCTCTACTTGATAGCCTCCTGATTTTATGAGCACAGGATAACGTTTTCAATTTACCATTCAACCTAGGAATGTGCACCAACTGTGAAAAAAAGTTAAAACAAATAGAGCTTGAAGAGAATTTTGCAATGGATTTTGAGAAGTTTCAATTGGTGAGTGAGGATCATATTTCCATTGTCCCAAAGCGCATTTCCCTACCACAGGAAGCCCACTGGACAATGGATTGACTAAAATGGAGCGTTTTTACTCACGTGAGAAGACAGCAATAAACAATAGAAACTTTCTGCACAGTATTTGCATAAAAATAGAGTTCAATTCCCGGAGGATAGAAAATGTATTGTTTTGGTACCCCATAATGGCGACTGTGACGTCACGTGAAAACGCTCTATATTTAAGAGCGTTAAAAGGAATATACAAAATGGATGTTACGAAACATAATAATAAGTTTGCTTAACGTTTAGGGATAAGAGTAACAAGAAAAATAAAAGTAGCACATTATTGACACTAAATGATCATATATTTGGAAATTACCAATTTAGATCAGACAACAAAATAATATTCATGGGGTGACAAAAAAAAAAGGGGGATTGGTAGAAAGCTACAAAATTGTCTTAATAATCAAGATGATTTAAGGGCGTTAATGAAATTGAATATATTTTTATTTAAAGACGGATGAAGATCCAGAGGTTTCCTTTAAAACACCACTGAAGTCAAGTCCAGCTGCCTCAGTCTGTGCATTACACGAAACACCCGTGAGCCTTTACCAGCCTTCAGAGGCACAGTCCGTATCCTTGGTTCTTGAAGAAGACAAATCCATTACATATGAGACACCTAGAGACCACCTCAACGCATTTCTAGCTTCACGGGATATAAGCCCGATTCGCCACTCATTGGTAACACCATGGGACACAGCGTCAGCGCGAACAAAACGCTACCATACTCGAAAGGCAAAACAAGTTGTCGGCGCATGTCTTGAAGAGATTGCGCCCCAAGACCACCAACAGCTCCTTAGCTCGGTCTGTAGTTCTTATAACACTTGCGATAATATAGATTCTGCTTTGCTAGACGCGCTCACTGAGTGTTACAACAACGCTGGACATTGGAGTACGCGTAGGCAGATTCTTTCCATCATTGCAGATAAAGTCAGCTATAATGAACTACAGAGATGGATACCAGACCTTTCCAGGTACCGCTACAATATCGCAAGGCATCATCGTCTCTTACACGGAAGAGGTTCAGTTATCATTTCCCCGTCGACCGCTCGGATGTATGTTCCAAAAGAAAAACTAGACCACTTTCTAACGTTTATAACGGGTTCGCATATTATACAAGATCTGCCCTTTGGTGAGAAGTCCCTTAAACTATCTTCAAATACAGAAATCAAGGTTCCAAATGTCATCCGAACAATGATCCCTGAGCAAATCGTCCAGCAGTATCAAGCTTATTGTCATGAATCAGGCTTTTCCCCTATGAGTAGAAGCACCTTGTGCCGAGTACTAAATGTATGTTCAGCGTCGGTACGCAAATCCCTACAAGGATTAGATTACTTCTCCGCTGAAGGGGCTAAAGCTTTTGAAGAACTGGAAGAGATGGTGGAAAAGCTTGGTGATGAATATGGAAAAGGACTTACTTGGGCAAAACAACAAAATGAAAAGCTAAAACGTTCCAAGAGATATCTCAAAACCGACTATAAGGTAATGAACAATTAACAATCAATGAAAAAAATACATGCATCGCCGCCATTAACCTTCAACCTACATTTTCCTCACAGGTTCACATTTCCCAGAGTTCCACAGTACCTGATCACTGCATACCTTACGCTCTTAGCTTTAAAGCTGACGAAGACTACATTTCGCCTTGTGTCGACCATGAGCACAAGGAAAGGTGTGACCGCTGTGATGTATTTCCTGGTGTTATTAATGAAGTGCATACAGTTTTAGACAACCTTGAAGAAGGAGCTGAAAAAGATGAAATGAAATATGACGTCGATCAGTGTGTTAACAAAGTTGAGGCATGGAAAGCTCATATTCTACGTTCGATAAATCAAGATAAAGCACGGTTAGATATTCTCCAAAATCTGGACCCAGAGTCCGCACTCCTTGTTCTGGATTGGGCAATGAAGTTTCTGCCAAGGAAGTTCCGTGAGGCGCAGAGCGATTGGTTCGGCAAGCGTGGCATCAGCTGGCATATAACAGTAGCTATCCGAAGAAGTGAAGATGGAAATATGCAGATGCTTACTTTCGTGCATGCATTCGAAAAGTGCATCCAGGAAAGTGATACAGTCTTGGCAATCATTGATAATATCTTCTGCCAGCTTAGGACTATTGCACCAGGAATTAAAAATGTCTTTCTTAGACAAGACAATGCTGGATGCTACCACTCAGCTTCAGTGTTGCTATCAGTCCAGCGAATAGCTACCAAGCACAAACTCCATCTATCCCGTGTGGATTACTCAGACCCTCAAGGTGGTAAAGGATCTTGCGACCGCAAGGCAGCAACGATAAAAAGCCACATGAAAGTCTATCACAACGAAGGTCATGATATCGAGACAGCGGAGCAGATGGTAGCAGCGATAGAGTCAGCACGTGGTATGCCGGGGGTGATGGTAACGTTATGTGGCCAGCAAACCAGTCAGATACCTTTTCCAGTGAAATGGGAGGGAATCAGTTTCCTTAACAACATGGAGCCCAGCGAAGAAGGAATAAGAGTCTGGAGAGCTTATGGGATAGGACCCGGCAAATTGTTGTTGTGGAAAGATTTCGATGTTCCAGAGAATCATCAATTACCAACCCTTAACACTGTAGGTGAACGTAGTGATCGCACTTCCTCTACTTCGTTTACTGATGTTACTGCACGACGTCTCAAAAAGAGCGAAGCACCTAGTCATCAAGCTGAGACAACTGCACAACTTGAAACAGAAGAAGATAATTCCGACCCTGAGGAGCAGAGTTTGTTCTTTTGCCCAGAAGAAGGCTGCGTCAAATCCTTCCAAAGGTATTCTTCTTTACAAAACCACATACACTGTGGCAAGCACAAGTATGTTCTGGAGCGTGAAACCTTTTTTGATAAAGCGATATTGATGTACGCAGCTAAACTAGAGCAAGGAGCAACTTGTGATGTGCCACAGATTTCTGAACGAACTCCGTCTGTCGCAGTGAATGAGCCTGCATTGAAAATGGGCTGGGCCCTAAAAAGTACCAAGCAGCGCAAGCGCCACTCAGAAAAACAGAAGAAATACCTGCTAGAAATATATCAAATTGGCGAGCAAACTGGTCAAAAGGCCGATCCTGTCTCCGTTTCAAAAGCTATGAGAAAAGCAAAGCTCTCCAGTGGCGAACCTATGTTCTCTGCCACAGAATTCCTGACATCGCAGCAAATTTCAAGTTTCTTTTCGCGAGTCACAGGAAAAAAGAAATGTCAAGATTATGAAGAATTTCAAAAAGATCAACAGGAAGTTGAAACAGAGAAACTATTGCAAGACTTACAGAGTGAGGTTCTTAGCGTAGTTTCCACCCGCCATCCAATCATATACGACGTTTACGACCTTTGCGACTCGGCCAATCGCAAGAAGTTAGACAGGTTTTCTATTCTGGTGTTGCAAGATATCTGTTCCTCTTTTCAACTAGATATTTCTGGCATTAGAGTTAAACGCAAGAAGCCGTACATTGACCTATAAAGAACTTAGTTGGCAATTGTACATGCCAAAACAAATGCTAACTTTATGTACTCGTCATTAGCATAGTATTGCGTTATATATATAATCAGCTTATTCAGATACTGTCCACGAGTTGACTACGAACGAACGTCCATTGAGCATAACGTTCAAGTCAACGTTATATGAACCTGGCCTTGGTGTTTTCAGTTTAAAACTTCATTTAAGAGGCAAAACATTAGGATAAAGAAGAAAAGAATATTCAGCTTGCTATTCTAAGAAATTTAAAGAAATGAGATGTCAAATAGGGCTGTTACAATCCTTTGGGAAAGTGTCACGCTCTACAGTACCATGCTGACATTATTACCTGAAACCGGATGCGATGCACTTAACCTGACAAACAATTGATAAAACCACAATTGAAGCTTTAAATTTCACCAACTAAACAAGGTTAGCGACTATAACTTTAGTTTCATAAATGATTTAAGATAGTATACATGATTAATCGACGGCTCACCAGACGATCTTGTCGATTTCAGTGTCACTAATATTTGATATTTTACGTAACTTTGAGCTCGCCCCTCGTAATTACTGTTCAAATACACAAAGAAATTTTTATATCATTAGAAGTATCATCGCTTCATCTTTCAAAATCTAAAAGCTCGTTGGATTTCGTTGTATCGCACATAGTTTAAATGACCATTGTTTTGAGGCTACTTTTATAGTAGGAAAAAGTATGGCCGATGAAAAAATTCGTAGAAAATTCCACATTGCAGTGAAATCTTCAACAATAACAGTGAACGAAGAACTGATAATAGGCAATAAGAAAATCGTGTTATCAATACCAAAGGTTAGATAGTTTCGTTACATGATGTCACTGAAGTTGGCCAACTTGAGGCATTACTAATTAGCATATTTACCCGTTCCGGGAAAAATGCTTATTTCTCAAAAGCAAAAATATATTTTCACAAATAAACTACACCATGATGATTGGGACATAATAGGCTAACAATACTAAAAGTATGAGCAAAATCGATTTTTTGAAGCTTGCCACTAATTGTTTGATGTTTGCTGACATCCGCTCTTAAGGAATTTCGCTAGGATTAACCGCAGCATAGAGGCATTCGTGTACTGCATCCTGGGAGCGCAGGTAAATACCCGCGCTCCCATCGTTGGATCCCAAGGCGCTTCACAGGAAACGCAACAGGAATTCCTAACCCTGTTTGAGTCCGCAATAATAGAAAATGACATATCTAAATCGGTGCAGAGATATCAATTAGCGGTGCAGCAATCCAAAGTGCGGCTGGATTACGCTTTGTCGCCTGGTTGTTGGTTAATGCCAAGTAACTTGGTTATTAACACCCATTCCGTTGTGGGTTATAACAACAAACTTCGACGAGCTACTAAGGATATGAAGTTTGGGGTGAATGACGTGAACTCTGACATGACCAAGGGCATTCCTCACTTCGTAGAGAACCCAAAAAAAGAGGTAGAAAAGCCATCTAAGAAGGCGCATGTAGAAAAACCAGTAAAAAAGGTTATGCCGCCTGAGGAATATGACCATAACCTACTAAAAGCCGGCTTAGCAGTCGCGGGTGTTGGTTTGAGCTATTATATATGGCGATGAACAACCCCTACGTAGCTGGAGTAGATTGTGTCTATACGACTTACGCAGGCGAGAAAAAATACACCCAGAGCTCTTGGGTTGATGTCGCCGGAATGTCCGTGGACTTGAACTACTCGGGAAAGAAGTTAATTTTATGCAGTATTTGCATTGGCGCGAGTAGTCACGCCAACGTCGGTTTTAGGTTCCTGGATGAGAATGGCATACTGCAGCCTATGAGAAATAAGACAAACAACAGGGAGCCTGTACATTTCTCCGTAGAGCCCAACCCCAACAGCGATGAAAATCATTCCGTTTGGACTTCCCACATGGTCGCCGATTGTCATGGGAAGGTAAAGCTGCAGATAAGAGTAGACGACACCGAGAGCGTTTGCGTAAATAGCATAGAGAACCAAAGGGATAATGATTACAATCACAAGACCATTAGCACTCTTACGGTGCTTAGTCTCTAGAAGTAAACTATGTTCCCTGTAATATATGAATCCACACTTAAAAGAAACACATCATACTTGCTTTTTAGATGAAAAGGAGTATAAAGAAGGGAACGAGTGGCTCGATATCGGAATGTGGGTTGAAGTTGGGGGCTTAGGATTAATAATATGTACTATTAGCATTAACACGGAATTGGGTGCAAACGTGGCGTTTAGGTTCGTCGACGAGAATAACCACCCATTGCTGCCTTACAGAACAAAGAATAATAATAGGGTTCCAGCTCATTTCTCGTCGGAGCCCTCTGCAATGAGTGGAGAAGACTTGACGCCGGTTACTTTTCATATGATAGTCAATTGCCAATATGTCAAGCTGCAAATTCTCCCCCACGATGGTAATGTAAGTATAAATCATGTCGGCGAAGCTAACAAGCCCAACAGTATCTGGAATCATAAGCCCATTAGCACTATGACCACCATACCGCTAGTTCCGCATTATCAAGGCGGTGCTAATACTATCTTTACTTATCCCCAGTCGAGGACGCCTCGGATGCTCGACGACGATAAGCCACCAGTAACGTACAAGGATAAGATTAACCCTTCATCTTCTTCAGGAGGACCACCCCAATAGCGACGACTAATATCCAAATGTTGTTACCCACGAACTTCAACAGTTCTCCGCCGGCCCTAAGTGCCAAGGAAACAACCGAACCCAGCAGCCCAGGCAAGCCGGCTGCCATCTTTTTTCCCAAGTCCGTTAGTCCACTGCCTAATTTCTTTACGCCCGCGCCCGTAGCCTTAAGTGTGGACAAGATTACTCCTACTACGCTCGAAATAGCGACCGCAAATGCCAGCGGCACGCCATACTTCAAAAGGGCCCTTTTTATCTTTTCCTTGGTGGTAAGCCCCAGCTCCTTTTCCTTACCTTCTATTTGCGTTTGTAATTCCACCAGTCTTTCCTGAAGGGTTTCTACTTCCTTTTGGGCTGCCTCCCTTTCTTCTTCAGGGCGAGTTTGATCTTCGATTATTGCTCGCTGTCGATCTATTTCGTACTCCAAGTCTTCGACGGCCTGTTGAAGTTGCCGTATTTGTTCCTCCACCACTGCCTTGTCCACCATTAATTGCCTTTCTCTGTCGACAGACTCCATTAATTCTTGTCCTAAGCGCTGTAGTTCCGTGTCTTTTCCCGCCGCTTCATTCAAAGCAGCCCTTAACTGATTCCTTGCGTCGCTTTTTTCGTCCAACGCCTTAGAAAGTCTATTCCTAAAGTCTACGATTTCGTCGGCATGGCTTTTAGAAGTTAGTTTATTTTGTTTAATGAATTCGTCTTCCAATTCTCCTATGCGCTCCTGCAATGCTTGGTTTTCCTCCTGGACGGCTTCGAAGCGACTGACGATACCGCCTTCTTCCTTGGTTACGTCATTAAGTTGTCGCGTAAGGTCGTCGATGGTTATGTTATTTTCCTGTATTTCCTTCTTAAGTGCTTCCTTTTCAGCCTCGCTGCCTTTTTCCCCTAATTGGCTAAGTTTTTCCTGACACTCCTCTTGCAGTCTGATTGCGGATCTGAGGGCATCTTCGCTGCCAGGCAGTGAAATGCCTTTAACGAAGGCCTCCTTAGCAACTTTCGTATCCTCTTTAGCTAAAGTGCTTAAAGTTGACAACCTGGGCGTTCCCAGCGCCCTTGTGACTCCTTTTGGAAGCTGGTTGTTAAGCAGGCTGGCATTCCTCCTTTGATACAGGTTGTGCCATTTTTCCCTACCCGATTCTCTAACTTGAACCTGCCCTTTGTCTCCTATTTGGAAGTCCAAAGGAGCCAGGTCTAGGCTTTGGTATCGCTCTCTTAGGTCCTTGATGCTGTCCGCTATTAAGTCCGACCGCACGCCAAGGGATTCCATTTGTAAGTATTCTGGAATGGGCGTGTGGGGGTTCTTAGACCTAAATTTATCTCTTAAGGAACGCATAGCATCGCGGGCCCTGCTGCCATATTTGCGTCTTAGCTTATCGAAGAGACCTCGGGAGTCTACGTTGTCATCAGGAAGCAAAGACTCGTATTCTTCGTCATTAATGTCAACTTGACCTTCTTCGGTAAGGGGATCAAAATCCGTTCCTTCTACTTCCATTATATATGATAAGCTCAAAGTTAAATCCCAACGTATTACCTAAGCAGGTTGGCGGACTAAAGGCAGAACGCACCTTTCACCGGGTCACATTCACGCCTTCTAGCGCAAAGCCAGGAGAAACCTTGTATGTAGGCGTGCCCCGCCTAACGGATAACCTAGTATTGGTTCCTGGCACCCTGGCGTTAAGGTTTGACCTAGCAATACAACCAAGCACAAAATTAGAAACTTACGTCGTCAATAACGCAGGCAGAAACCTCGTCTCTAAGATGAGAATCAAGTTTGCTGGGGAATCCCTTTTGGACTTAAATAGGTACGATCTGTATACCACCTATAAGGACCTATGGTTAACGGTCTTTGACCGCGCACAAAAGATAGAGCAGGGAATTGGAAGCGTCATTCTTCGTAAGGTCCGCAGTGATACTAAGACACAACCTACGGATTCTGGTGACGCAACGGCAGTAGCAGACGCAAAGCGAATAAAGACCGCCTATGGCATTAAGTATGTTATCCCGCTGGACTTTGAAGTGATTACGAACCATGGTGTGTATTACCCCAGACAGTTATCCGAGTTACAGTTTGAAGTAACCCTAGCGGATACCACAAACATCTTGCAGATGGACGCATCTGGGACAGCACTTACCGGAAGTATTCATCCCTATTCTGTTACCAACTTAGAGCTGCAGTACGAAACGGTATACAGCGAAGAGCTGGCCCGTAGCGCCGGCATGGAATACAGTGCAGGGAAGGCATTCCTTTACGACCACGTAGTGATGTATAAGACATTTAGCTTCTTGGATAAGACGGATGAGGTTATCAATCAAAGCATTAACCTCCCCCGAAGAAGTCTCACGGGGTTGATGTTGGTGTTTGCCAAACCCTACGAAGCCGGCAAGCGCGACTCCGAAGCGTTCCACAACCCCAACATTACTAACGTGGGGGTAAATGTCAACGGCGTTCCAAACAAGGTTTACTCGCAGGGAATAAAGCCCGAAGACGTGTACAGGGAGGCAAAGCGTAAGTTTGGCGACCAAATTAGCCCCGAGGAATTCTTTAAGGATAAGTACGCGCTGTGGATTGATATGCGCACCATCAACGACGAAGACCTACATGGTCAGGGTTTACGTCTAGTAAATACGCAGGATGGCATAACATTGGAAATTAAACGCACCAAGAATACTGACGCGCAGGACGCTGACAAAATAAACTGCTATATCTTCGTGGTGTCTGACGCGCAACTGAGCGTGGAAATGAATCAGCTAAAGAGCGTTGCCTATTGATGGCCATAAAAAATATGCTATATATACGATGCTTCGCGTCTTCGAAAACAACGACACCAAACTGCAATGCATAGTGCAAAGCGAAACTTTGTACTTCAAAGCAAAGGAAGTGGCTGCCGCGTTGGGATATGAAAAGCCAAGGAATGCGATTAGAGAGCACGTTTCTGATAAATACCAGAAAAGGTTGGATGAGCTAAAGGGGGCCCTAAAACAGGGCGCCCTTGCTAACGCACAGCCAAATTCCGTGTTTATCTCAGAGCCTGGGTTGTATAAACTGATATTCAGCTCCAAACTACCCAAGGCCGTAGAGTTCCGCGATTGGGTCTTTGAGGAAGTCTTGCCAGCATTAAGGAAGACAGGCAAGTATGAAATAGAAAAGCGCTTTGACGGTCCAAACAAGTTAGTCTTTAAGATAGAAAACGAATTCGACCTACATAAAAAGGTAGTGGACTACATCCGCATGTTTTACCCTAAGATACTTTTAGCACCCGGTCTAGGTGAACTGCAGGATTCGGACGGCAAACGTATAAAGTGCTGGCAGAAAGGATATCAACGCGGTCAGCCCGACTTAATGATCTTGAATGCGCACACACATTACCGTGGTTTCTGCGTAGAGCTGAAGACCCCTAAAGGCAATGGGGTACTTTCTGAGGACCAACGTCGCCTGTTGCACGAATACAAAAGAAATGGTTATAAAGTAATGATCAGTAACGACTACGACGACATCTGCAGAGCCATCACAGAGTATGCACGGGGAATGCGTTTACCATGTAGGTGGTGCTGTAAGCACTTTAAGAACGCGCAGACTCTGGGAACGCATTTAAAGATATTCCATAGGATATATGGTGAGGCAAATACATTGGCGAGATCTAATAGAAGGTATTGCGTATGAAAAATAAGATCAGGATTTGAGACTCTTTGCACAAACCAAGACCTTCATTATTTCTTTTTTATCCCTTACGGGCTTTCTTGACCGCCTCATTACTGGCATGCCAAGCATCAAATCGATCTAAGTACTCTTTAAAACCACCTTGACCCTCATACAAACACTGCCAAATATGTTGGTCACTTCTTTGACAGCCGCAGCGATCACAGTTGGCCTCCCAATGTTCCCTGTTCTCCCACCTTACACCTTCGACGCGGTCAAACTCCGCAAAGCGCTCATCAATTTCCTTCTTCCTTCGTGTTAACTCCTTTGTGGTGTCTACCGGACAACATCGGGCGGCAACGTCACCGTGTTTTAAACAGGCTACGCCAACCAAGTCGTACCCGAGGCATCTGTGTCGGTGCCAGGCGTCGGTAACGTTCTCGTCGCAGCGCACGCATACATTCTTTAAACAAACCCTTTTATTACGATGGTACTCCAAAGCCTGCGCACTGCTGAACTGCTTATTACAGTCTTCGCAAACAGTGACGTTGTTTACTTTCTTACTGCATACCCGTCTTTCGACGTGATATTGCAACCGCTGCTTGCTGCTAAAACCCCTTTTACATTGCTCGCACTCCATTATAACTAAGTGTTATTTAAGCCTTATAAGGGATACTTAATAAAGTCCTGCACGCTTTCCTTAGCCCAGCCCGCCATAGTTATCAGCGCACCAAACCTTTCCGCGCGCTTCAGGCCACACATTTCATCGTACAACTCCTGCACGCGTTCATTCAGCCGGTCTATCTCCTCCCTTTGCATTTCGACCGTCCTCTCCAGGTCTGACTTCTCTTTGACGACGTTAACCATTGCTTTGACTGCTTCCACGGGCTCCATTATATATAAATGGGGTTCATTAGATATAAATGAACCCAGATCACATGCCTTGTAACGCTCTGATAGTAGGACCCACCGGCTGCGGAAAGACCCAATTCATCGTGGAGCAGCTATTAGGACCCTTTAGATACCGCTTCGACTATATCGTGCTGCTTTGCCCCACATACGTGAACAACCGCACCTGGACGGGCATAGGAGTGAAAGACGACGACTTCTTCGTAGATATCTTAGACCCTAACGAGTTATCTGGGCATCTTAAGTTCTGGCACAAACAATTCCCTAAAGATACACAGACACTCCTCATACTGGATGACATTGCCTGTGGGGACGACGTAAAAAGGCGCACCTCCGAATTAGTGAAGCTCGCCTTTAGCGGCAGACACGACAACAGCAGCGTTTGGTTGCTTTCCCAGCAGCTTACCAGCGTCTCTAAGCCCTTCAGGGAAAACATAGGTTCACTTGTCGTATTTTATACTCCGAGCCGGAGTGACCTGGAAACCATCTTAAGCGACTACGGCGGTGAGATAAGCAAGGAACAGTTGCATGAATACATGCGGCATTTAAAAACGCACCAACATTCCAAGATGATCTTCTCTTTGAGGTTTCCGTATTCCATAAAGATATATGGACATTGAGCAGCTCTTAGATGAAGTCCCCACGCAGTTAGATGAAAGTAACCTTAAGGAACAACTTAACATCCTTGTGTCTTCTGGGAAGTGTAAAGAAATGATAGGCAAGGAACTTACCCATGAGCAGGTAAATAAGTTGTCAGAAGAGGAGGTTAAGAAGTTCCATAAGAGGTATGAGGCTGCCCTTGCAAGTAAGACCACGGACGCCGTAGCAGACTCCGCTATCCGACTTGCGACTAAATTGCTTGGACTTGCGCTGCCCATAGACGACGTGGAGCAACTACAGAAGGACATTAGCGAGGACTATGTCATATCCCAAGAACTTAAAATAACCTGTGAGTGGTTGTCTTTGAAGTGCGGTAAGTTAATGGCAGTCGCCTCTGCGGCTTTGCACGTAGCTCAGCACGTCGACTTGAAGGAACTTGCGGGCACCTTTGGTGCCTCTTGGAAGGACTTCAAGAAGGACAGAGAAGTCGAAAAGGTCTTCCAGGCAGCACTTGCTGAGGTACCTGCAAGTGACTTATCAAGTCCTCCTCAAGTACTTGCTTAGGTCATCCGCGGGAGTTACCCAGGTCGCCTCAAGTACTTAGTCAAGTTGTTGTCAAGTCACCTCAAGTACTTAGTCAAGTTGTTGTCAAGTCACCTCAAGTACTTAGTCAAGTCGCCGTTAAGTCATTGCCAAGTACTTAGTCAAGTCGTTGTCAAGTCATTGTCAAGTCGTCATCAAGTTACTTGTCAAGTCCTTCAAGTCCCTTAATATAAGATGAGTGGCACCGAAGAACAACCAGAAAAGGCTCCCGTAGAAGATACCAAGATTACCAAGGCTAAATCTCCAGGCAGAGTTGCCGCGGGGAAGAAGCTCGCGGAGATGAACAGGAAGAACAAAGCCAAAAAGGAAGAAAAGGTGGAGGAAAGAGAAGAGGAATCCTTTATTAATCCTGGGTACGTCATTGGCGCGTTAGGAGTTGCTATAGCAGCAGGCAGCCTCTACTTACAATGGCGGGCTACGAAGCCAAAAGTAAAGTTGGAGCCAGCGCATTACACGCCTACGGAGCCGCCCGTTAGGAAAAGCAAAATCCCTGAAATGGAGTAACCTTCTCGCTTTGTAATATAATGTCAACCAAATTAATTGACGCCGTCCAAGAAGCTGCTATCACAACCTCCATCATCGCCGGTATTGGCTGGGTAGGTAAGAAAGTCCTAAAGGAGGACCTTACTGAGGACCCAAGTAAAAACCTGAGTAACTTTGCTAAGATGACCGCTGCCGTATGCGGGGCTATCATGCTAAGAAATTACCTACAGAAGGAAAAGTACCTCCCTACGGTGTAATATATAATGGCTAGCGTGGTCGTAGGTGGAATTGTTGCAGCTTTAGCATTCACTGGAGCTAATTATGGTGGTCAGTATTTGGATAGATTAGTCAGAGGCGACAAAAGCGGAGAATTAGCCGCCGAAAGGAAGAGACACGACTTAGCGCTGGAGAAATATCAGCGAGACGTGGCGGCTTGGAATGAAAAAAGACAAGCTTACAGGGATTGGTTGGACAAGAACTACCAAGACAAAATGCAGGCAGACAAGAACTTCGAAAATACAGACTACGCCTTTAAACTTTATGCACAGGCGCACCCCGCGGCATTAACGGGGTTGAAAAGGCCCCAGTTCAAGAATTACTATCAGCCTTCTAAGAAACAAAAAGACAATGAATTGGTCTTCGTAGGAGTTGCAGCGCTGGCCGGAGGCGTGGCTTTGGCGTATCTAATATAATGATCGTCTTTTTGGAAAGCAATAAGAATAACTTTACCACTTATCTGAATCCCCCCATCAAAGCCCATAAGGTCCGGCTGGTTAGTTGCTCTTTGTACAATTCTTGGTATAATTTGATTGGCGGCTTTGTCGTTGTGAATTCCCAAAAGCCAAAGTTACCAGATTCCCATTACACCCCCATAACACTGGCTAAGGAGCTAGCAAAGCATGGATATACTCTTACCACAGGATTACCCCATGAAATGACATTCAAGAAAAATAGTGGGAGTGCCAATCTAAAGGACAGTCCATTGGTAGAACTCCTGGGTCTTACTAGTACCACGATAAATAGCGGCAGTACGTATGATGTGAAATGGAAAGTCGCATCCTCTTATGAAGTCTATTGCGACTTGGTCCATAGTTACAACAATGGAGAAAAGTCTTCTCTCATGTCCAAGTTTCTACCCAAAGGTAATCCATTTGACCCAGTAGAATACACTCCCATTTCTTTGAGCTATGACTTGTCTAATTTGGTAGAAAGCATAAACATCACCATCAAAGTGGACGGAAAGACGGTGGATTTTAACGGACGCAAGATCAGTCTTGTTTTGGGATTCATATAATGGGTCGCGTAGAGGACAAACTCAAGAGGATTTACTATGGACCCGAAGGCTACTGGAGAGGAGCGTCAGCTATCAAGAAACTCGCGACCGCGGCCAGGGTATCAGAAGAAACGGCTAAGAACTGGCTAAGAAAACAAACCCTCTGGCAGGTCTATCTTCCCGTGCCCAAGTACATTCCCAGGCCCAGCTTTACCGTAAATGCCCCCAATGAAGTTCATCAGGCGGATTTGCTTTTCTTACCGCACGACAAGGTGAGAAGAAAGACCTATAGATACGCTTTGACCGTAGTTGATATCGCAAGCAGATACAAGGACGCCGAACCCATAACCAGCAAGGATTCTGGGGAAGTCGCAGAAGCCCTAGGTAGGATTTATAAGCGCGTCTTGAAATGGCCTAAGCTGCTGCAAGTGGATGCGGGGACGGAGTTCATGGGCGTCGTTACTAAGACCCTGAAAGACCACAGCACTAAGATTAGGAGAGCCGAAGCTGAGTACCACAGGGGCCAGAGCATCGTCGAAAGATTCAATAAAACCTTGGCCGAGCGTCTCTTTGGGTACCAGTATTGGAAAGAGCTGGAAGATCCCTCCAAACGCAACAGGGAATGGACTCAGAGGCTCCCCCAGGTCATCGCGGCTTTGAACAACGAGGCGGCCAGGGCTACGGGAATGAAACCCAAGGATGCCATAAAAAAGAAACACGTGGAACACAAGTCCTACGTCAGAAGTTCGAGGGCGGTCGGACTGAAGGAAAAAAAGCTCCCCCGCGACATAGTGGTCAGATACCTCTATCAGCCGGGGGAACTTGAAGGTGGCAGTAAGAGAGCCACGGATCCTAACTGGTCTTTGGAAACGTATGAGATTTCGAAGTCCGTCACCAAGGAAGGGCAACCCGTGTTGTATTACCTAGATGGCCCAAGTCGCGGATTCGTCAAGGAAGAGCTGCTCATAGTCCCCAAAGACTCAGAGTAGTGCTGCTCCACGCGCCCGATTACACTCTAGGCATGTCAGTCTTACGTTGCCTCTGCAATGCCCGCGCTTGTTGTTGATACGATCCACGGAGAACTGCTGATCGTCATTTGGGTCAAACCTCCATAGTAGAGGTATGTTACATTTGGCGCACCTTGCCCCTTTCTTATAGACGTCGTCCACGCATAGGTCGAACGTCATATTTTTTTCTTCGTCGTGCCGCTTGTAGCGAAGGAGTTTCTTAGCAATGTTCTCTTTGGCTATGTCTTCTGGCGTCTTATCGTAACGCAGTTGCGGCCCCCAGCTTCTCTTCAACTGTTTGGCACATTCTACGCGGCTTACGGCGGTGTAGATAAGGTTGCTCCAACACAGCCGCTGGTCTATGATCCATAAGGTTTCTTTTATGGTAAGCCCTTGCGCACTATGGACTGTCATGCAATAACCAAGCCTCCAATCCGGGTGGCTGGTTATTTTTTCGACCTTTCCTAAAGACACCCATGCTTTATCGTGGGTTACAGCGTTCTTTATTACCTTCTTTGTGCCTGGTATGATAACGTCCTTTTTTTGCGCCCGGGTATCTCGCGGCCGGTAACAAACGGGCACTAACTCTTTAGGGAATTTGTGGCGATGTATTTGCAGCAGGTCCTTTTCTATCCTGGCTTGACTGGCGCGGCGGCTGGAAAGAACAACGTCGGTAGGACACCAAGCGGCTAAAAACTCTTTGTAAGAATGCGCTTTAACTCTTTTACGTAATACTTCGCTTTGCTTCTCGTCATTAAGGCCGCGAAGTTCTTTCTTAAAGTGACGTATATGATCTTTGCTACGATAGTCTTCGTTGGCTTCGTCTACGTAGTTTACCGTTTCCACGAGCCATTTATGCGGCATTTGGCCGCCTATAGGAGGCGGTTGGCAAGGATCGCCTGCGAATATTACCTGACACTTGCCTTTCAAGAATGCTACGAACTCTTTAAGCAAATGCAGCGGCACCGTACAAACTTCGTCCCAAAGAATTATGGGAGGAACTTCAACCGCCTCAGGAACCCACTTTTGACCGTTCCATCGGAAAAAGCTATGCATTCGGGAGCTCGCGTTCCAGGCGGTGCGTTGGTGTGAGCACCTTGATGCCCGGGAAAAGGCTAAGAACTCTCGTGGTTTTACCACTTCCTCCCGCGCCGTAAATGTAAGACATGGCGTTGTAAGATAATGGATCCTTAACCGTTGGGTAAATCTCTTCAGTTGGTTCTACTCTTCCGTGCGCATGGTTTTCATTGTAAGTTACTCTTTGTCGCCATGCTCTTATCTCCTCGTCTTTTATGCGCCACTGCCCACTTTCTGCTATCTCGTCATCGGTGTAATATTCCTTTACCTTTTCCAACACTTCCGGTTTGACGTACAAAGAATCGGTTGCAACCCTTGGAATATCTTCTTTGTCGAAGCGTAAGAGCATCGTTAGCAGGTTAATATGCGCGTAAGTTAACATGCTTGCGCGTAAATGGTAATATTGCGGCCTATAATCCTGGTAATAACACAAAGCATTCCAGTCGTAAGTCTTATCTTCTATGCGATACTGCCAGTTCTCCACCGACACCATAGTTCCTTCTTCGTGGGCGCGTTTGATAAGGAATTCCAGCTCTCCGGCGTCTGTAACCAAACGGCGTTGTAGGTATTTATCCCCTTCTTTTGCGCCCTGTGTGAACTTTCCTATTACTATTCTGGCGGTTGCGTTGTCTTGCGGTAACCATTTCGTGTAGGAGGAATGCGCTAATATTGCTTCATGCGCCGTGTAAATTAAAAGTTCTTTCTCTTCTAAGAACTTTAACAAAGGAACAGGAATCCATTCTTTCTCCTGCAAATGCTTACCATACCAGGCGTAAATTATAGGATGTGAGTTCTCTCTTAAGCTCCAGCTGGTCAAACGGACAAATCCTGTCGCAGGCGCATCATAATGCCCGTCTAAGGATACTCGGAAGAATTGCGAAGATGGATGCCCATAACGGTCATAATAAGGTTTACAATCTCCTTGGCCTTTAAAACTGGCGGGGTAACAATGTTTCATATCTAAGGAAACGTATTCGTCTTGGTCATATTCCATGTTCCATAAACCGCCATGACCGTGTTCTACGCATGCTTTGTGTATTTCCATATCTTTAGGCGTTGGACACCAACCATTTCGTTTCTTCGCAGCTAAGAAGTCTAGTGATCTTGCAGTCATGGCTTCGTTAGAAAGATCCTCCCCTAAATCTTCACAGACGCTTAGTATTTTCTGGTGTTCTAATTCCGGCCTGTATAAAGTTCCATCCTGCGTGATAAACTGCTTACCATCCTCGTCCATTAACCAAACTGAATTCTCTTTCAGCAAATCAGGCAGCGGGTAATTTTTATACACCTTGACTTCTTTCCTGCGGGGGAACTTTACGTCCCTCCACGCGTGCCCATTATGCTGGTATATCACAATAGGACCTCCACGGCCGCCGTACTTGTGCGTCCCGGGGTAAATGAAGCCGTCGGTGATATCTTTCACCCAAATACGCCTTTCTAAGAGTTTTTCTAACTTCTTTATGTTTTCTATGGTGCCTCCTGCTCTGCGGGTGGCATCTTCCCACTTTCTTATGGCGTCCTTTCTTTGCTGGGTTAACTTACCGCCCCTTGCGGCATCTTTGAAGAATTCGCGGACCAATTTGGCCACACAGTTTCCAGGATGTCGCATTGGTTGTAGCTTCTTTGGATTAGGCTCTCTTAAAAGGTACGCAGCATAAATGACCACGGAGACAGGGTAAGCAACCTCATAGAAGAGGCTGTCGATTCCTATTAGCGCTCCTGGCGGCGTATCTTCGTTCAAGATGAACAAGGATTTCTTACCGCTGGCCTTTATTGGTCTACGTCCTTTTTCGATGTGCCATTCTCCGTCAGAATACTTTATGAAAGTTAACTCCAAACGATAGTCGCCTTCCGGCATAAGGTTTAGAATATGTTCTGCTCTTTCTTCGTCCATTATGTATTCTAATTCGCCTTCTGCGTAAGTCGTAAAGGCGAAATCACAATCTAGATTGTTTAAAACACGCGTTCGTAAACGCCTAACAGTCTTATTCTTGATCTTTGGAATGTTGTCCATTATATCTAAGGTGTTATTTAGGCACTGTTTGTAACCTTTTTCTCTCCTCAAATTGTTAGTTTTAGCAACCTTTTTCTCTCCTCAAATCGTTAGTTTTTAGCAACCTTTTACTCTCCTCAAATCGTTAGTTTTCGTTTATATCCTAGTGTATCAAAAGCACTGTTAGAAGTATTTCCTTTTTCTCTCCTCAAATCGTTAGTTTTTATCAACCTTTTTTTAGTTAGTTTTCGTCTATATCCTAGTGTATCAAAAGCACTGTTAGAAGTATTACTACAGCAGCAGTAAGTGCAAATGCGCGCCGAAATCGGGGGCATTTTAACAATTATTGAGGAATTGTTAAAATGCGGACGCGTTCGGAATTCCGCGGGTTAAACCCGCAAATATACGACGTCAATCGCGAGTCACACTTACTGCTGCTTAGGTAAGTACTGTATAGTAGGTTGTATGTAGGTGCGTAAGTGGGTAGGTAGGTTAAGGTAGATGGGATGGTTGGTAGGTAGGTGGGTAGATAGCTGTGGGTATGTACATTGGTAGATAGGGAGGTAGGTAGGCAGACCTATAGCTAAATAGATAGCTGGGTAGGATGTAAGTAGCGATACATAGGTAGGTGGGCAGGAAAGTAAGGAGTAGTGTTATATGGGTGGGTTACTCTCTACTCCATTTATTAATTTTCTTGCTTCTATATATCTTGGGGGTTCACAGTAGCTGTTTTCAATTTAAAGATACAGTCAATCAATGTTTTCACTAGAGTCTCCTATATCCAGCTGCTATAAGTGTTGTTTCCTTTATGGTTTTCTCTTTCTTTATTAGTATTATTATTATTTACTCCAATCTAATTTGTTTTAGGATTTTCCTATTTCTATACTTATTCTTGTAACAATTATCAAACAGTAAAAAATGACCAATTTGCTACCTAACTTGATTAGCATTGCTATTTTTAGGTAGCAAGTGGTTCCTCAAATTTTTATCGTAATCTTAAAAATATTTAACAATTAATTTGCAAATCAGAGGGCACAAATAAAGTTCTATTCTATTGTTACTCAACATTCAGTAGCTAATTAGGGGAGTATGTGTTGCATGCACGTGTGACGACACTAAATAGCAGCTGTGTAGAAGACAAACATTATGGTTTTGCATAATGACAGATTATTTCCAAAGGATAAATGTTCTATTGTTTTGTCCTACAACATGGCTGCCGTGAAACCTCTGTATAATTAGCTACCCAATACAATTCCCTTAAAAAAATAATAAAAAGTATACAACATGTTTATATATATATATATATATATATATATATATAAGAAATCTGTGAATCAATTTTCCGTAAAATAGTGCTCAATACATCGATAGAAGTAGAGCAGAATATTTGTTTGAGAAGAAAAAGTCAAGACAACATTTTTCCCGACAAGCCTGTTTCGTGAATTGCTTCACTCTTCAGGGGATTTAATGATAAGAATATTCGTTACTATCATTTATATAGAAAAAGTATACATAATTAATTAGTGGATGTAGTTTAGCTGTTGCGTAATAATGCTTTGTTTCTGTGGCGGCATGAAGATACAAGTTCGTTGCGCTTATTTAATGATGAGAGTTCCGGTCGATAAATTATTAGAAACTTTTCTTTAAGACAAAGGTTACATCTTTTGCTGGAGCTGCTGTAGGCGGAGCTTGAAGATAGGACGCGCCATAAAATGGAGTAGCTGATATTACCGTTCTTGAGAGTCCAGATGTATTTGCTGAGTTCAGTCGAGTTTTTATGTTGTTCGTGGCGGAATGAGGCGGTGTGGTTTCTGTATCTTGTTTTGAAGTCGTTTTCTGTGAGTCCTATGTATGTTGCGGTAGTGTTGTTGTCCTTTCTTGTGACGGTGGCTTGGTATACAACTGAAGATTGGAGGCAGTTGCCATTAAGCGGGCAATTGTTCTTTTGTCGGCAGTTGCATGTTTTCTTGTCCTTTGTGTTGTTTGCGGTGTCGTTGTCGTCTCTCGGTGGATGTAAAATGCGCTTGTTGTGATTGTCAATGATTTGTTTGGCATTGTTCATGCAGCTGTAACTGATCTTGATGGTGTTACGATTAAAGACTTTCCTAAGATTATGGCCTCTAGGAAAGTGTTTATCAACTAGGCCAAGGAATCTCTGTCCGATATTGGTGCTGACATTTTTGCTAAATGGGGGGTTGTACCAGAGTATGCCGTTTCGTTGTCTGTTTTTGCGTTTTGTGGTCGCGGTTGGTTCGTAGTTTAGGATGTACTGGTATCCGCTTTCGTCAAGTGCTTTTTGATATGGAGGGGCAGCTTGGTCGAAGGATGCTTTGTCGGATGAAAGGGATGACAGTCGTCTGTTGATGCCGGCAGGTATGTTGTTGGTAGTGGTTGGTGGATGGTTGCTCTCACGGTGGACGTACTGCAGTGTAGTGTTAGGCTTTATGTAGGGCTGGTAGGTATTTTGGTTTAGGTTGAAAGTAGCATCTAGGAAGTTGATGATCTGCTTGTTGGCTTCGATGGTGATGCGTAGTCCGTTGTTGTTGAAGATTCGGCAAATGTCTTTCTTGATATTTTCAGTTTCTCTCGGTGTGGCGTTAGAAATGGCTAGTCCGTCGTCTCGGTACAGCCCTACGTTGATGTTAAGGTTCTGTAGTTGAGAAAGAAGAAAACTTCCTACTAACTCGCATGTTTCAGCGCCGTCATAGCTGCCCATTGTAACGTCAAATGTTGTGTCTCCTTTCTTCTGCCATTGTTGCTGCTTGTGTATGAGGATTGCTTTCTTGGCATGAATTATGATGTTTTGTTCGTCGTTGGTGATATTGTCGTATGTTGAGGCGAAGTCAAGCGCTCTGTTAAGGAGGTCATGGCTGATATTCTGCTCTACTTCTATCGATGTATTGAGCACTATTTTACGGAAAATTGATTCACAGATTTCTTATATATATATATATATATATATATATATATATATATATATATATATATAGAAGTTATATTAACAGTGCTTTTGTGAGTTAATAATCAAAGAGTCGAGAAAACCTAATGTATTTTACAAAGAATGACCTGATTTAGGCAATGGAAATACTAGCTAAGGTTTCTTTTAAACGAAAAGGGACGAAAATGAGAAGAAAGAGCGATGGCGGCGTATGGCAGTCAATATACTCACCACAGAACTCGAAGTCATCTGGACAATCGTATTCATCAGCCAGCTCTAGTCTTAGTACGACTAGAGAGATAGACATTTAATTGATATCCAAGCAATAAAAGGGCTAAACGCAATTCATTTTGGTTCAATATTTCAAACGTTTCGTTTTTTTGTCAAAAATAAAATAAAACAAATAAAATAGAACGTTGCGCCTGCGATGACCCAGCGGCAGTCCGCAAGTATGTTACGCATCACCAATTATTGGTCCCCAGGTCTCTTTTGCTTCACGGTCAAGATGGCGGACGAACTTGAACTTTTTCCAGCTTAATTGTTTGTATTGCAGGTGACCATTTCTTTGGCAAATAATAAGCTTTATAACGTAGGCCTTTATTAATCAGAAAGTTTTACGCCAAGAGCTTGATATGGAGTTTTACAGTTCCCGGCGCCATCTTGGACTAGGTAACCGCGCATGCATGATAGCGAGGCTGGAGTTGAGTCGCGTCTTGGATTTGGTAGAAGTTTGTATAAATACTGTGAAGTTTTTCCTGGTTTATCTCAATTTTTTAAAAAATGGATGAAACTTCATATCCCGAAGAAGCTTCTTCCGATTCTTTGAAGAGGAGAGGAAAGCACTGTGCGGCTTTTGGTTGCACGAACAGCTTTTACGGAGCAGACGGCAGGCCTACCGGTTACCATTTCTTTCGTTTCCCCATGGACATCCAGAGAAGAAACCGATGGTGCAATTTGATAAAGCGTATGCATGGAAAGGACGGGTTCTTCGTAACAAACAGCACTTATATTTGCTCTGAACATTTCAGAGAAGAACAAATTGACAAGAAATTGAGTGGTCGCTGGGATTTAAAGAAAGGTTTGTATGTACAATATTGCTTGTTACTTTGTTTATTACAGATGATAAAAGGAAGATGAGCCTGAAGTCTTAAAATGTTGACTATGTTTTTATATTTCGTTTCTCTCCCATAAAATTGAATGAAAGATCGTTTAATTTTAGTCCCAAAGCCTTTTGAACAAGAAATTTATTTCTACTCAGTATTGACTTTGTTATTAAACTTAATTTTAACACTCAAGCAAATAAACTGAATGCCATGTACTACTTTATTAGCAAATCTGATATATTTCTATTCCCTATCGTAATACCTTTATAAACAAAAAACAAAATAATACCTTTGTAAACAAAAAAATATTGCAAGTTCAAACACACTATATATAGTAACTTGAAATAATAACGATCATTTTATCTTATTTCTTATACATATCTGTTACTATCTTACTTCAGGTGCAGAGCCATCTAAGTTTAGTTGGACTGAACAGAAAATGCAAAGAAAGCCACCTGCTAAAAGATCATATCCAGAAACAAACACGAAGCAAAAAGAAATGGCTCAAGAACCGAAAGAATTATCTTCAAGTAAAGAAGTTGTATCTTCTGTTGACAATGTGTCAGTTTCATTATGTTATGATTCAACTGAAAATATGCCGTCACCAACAGCTGAATCAGAAATTTTAACTGAAACACCAACCACATCAGATACTATTGCTGATCTACAAAGACGGATGGAACTACTGCAAAGTGAATTAGCTGACTGTCAACAAAAACTAAATGAAGCTGAAAAAAGCAAATCAGTATTATTGGAACGTCAGTTTTCGCTTGAAAAAATCAAACAAGACACTGATGCAATCCTGTTCTATACTGGATTTCCCTGCTATGAAGCACTGATCAGTTTCTTCAACTTTATTGAGCCCAAACTTCTTAAGATGCAGTATTGGAAGGGGGATAGCAGATTAGTAAAAGACAGCCAAGACTATCAAGAGGATCAAAATAGAAAGAAACCTGGGCCTTCAAGAAAGCTATCTTACTTGGATGAGTTTCTACTAGTACTGATGAGACTCAAGGCTGGGCTTTTTGTCCAAGACCTTGCTGACAGATTTGGTATCAGCAAAGGCCTTGTTTCCAGGGTATGCATTACATGGATAAATTTCCTTTACCTTGAGCTGAAAGGCATGTTCCCATTTCCTTCACAAGAACTGGTCAGAAAGAATATGCCAAAAGAGTTTGAACAATATGCAACCACTAGAATAATATTGGATTGTACAGAGATTTTTATTCAGCGACCTTCTGCAATGCTAGCACAGTCAGAGACCTGGTCTGACTATAAACATCACAATACTTGGAAATTGCTTGTGGGAGTAACTCCAAATGGCCAAGTGACATTCTTGTCTGACCTTTGGGGCGGACGGGTATCTGACAAGCAAATTACAAAAGAAAGTGGTGTATTAGAGTTGCTAGAAGATGGTGACAATGTCGTGGTTGACCGAGGATTTGACATCTTTGATCTTGTACCTGAAGGTGTCACTGTGAATATGCCACCATTTCTGGGTGGCAGACAGCAAATGACAGCTAAAGAAACAGAAGAAACAATAAGTATTGCTTCTGTTCGTATTCATGTTGAACGGGCAATAGGAAGAATGAAAACCTATCATATTTTAGATGGTACACTTCCAAACAAATTAAGCCCCTATGCAACGCAAATAGCCACAGTTTGTGGTTTATTAACAAACTTTCTGCCCCCTTTATTGCCTCCTGCTAATCTTGAACAGCCTGTTGACTAGAATCCTAGTTTATTTTCCCAGGGTGACAGGTAGGAATTCTGTAAATATTTGAAGACTATCACTTATTAAATATGCACTTGGATAGAAATTGATGAAATTTGGAAATGTCAACTTTACATTTTTCCCCCATATGGCTGCAATAGCTGCTAAGCAAAAGTGAGCCTTAAAAATTATCAATTATTTCAATATCTTAATTGTGAGTATAGATGACCTTGTTTAATTTTAACCCTATTGCTCTTTAACTGTTTAAACCAAAATATCTTGGTGATAAAATGCTCTAAATAGAAAACTTTGTGAACAGTAGTTCTTAAAAGTCATCTATATTCATCATAGTCAGTAAACGTTTTACTGTTTTTCAAGCTGTATCTATTACAATTTTATTTGACTGATATTCATCATTACTAATTTCATCTATGAATATTAAGTTTCCAATTATGACCAATTTTTATCCAAGTATTTTTTAAGAGCTTGATATCATATTTAGCTATGAATTTTCATATTATATCACAAATGAGTGAGTTTTCAAGTATATATGTTTCCCAGTTTATTTTCTGGTTCATTTTCAAGTTTTTTCACCCAAGTATCATCATGATATAGTTTTTATCATGGCTTTATCATATTAATGTGAAATCTAAATGTGAAATAGAAATAAATTATTATGAAATGGATTGTTATTCTAAGCTAGAATTCTAAATCCTTATACTTCCCTCTGTAATTTTAACTTCAAGCCACTTCTGTAACAGGTATACTCTCCATATGGATGCCAACCACCCTGTAGGTAAAGAGATTTTCCTCGCTGCACCCTCCTAGTTAGCAATTCAGGGAGAAAAGCCCTTCTGTAAAAATAAACAAGCTTTGGAAGGATATCATTATGCCATCTGCCCTTATCAAAATGGATATTTTCAATGAAAAGTGGCAAGTTTTCTCCAAAGTACACCACAAAAATGATTCCTTTCAAAGAGATGTTGGAGCAATACAGCTGACCTTGAATCTGGTAGTGGTGGTGGTGGTTCCTCTTGAGTCTCACAGCCCCATCAGTCAGATATTCCAAAAAGAAGTTTTTGGTTTTACATGCATCTTGCACTGTCATGCCTGCTTTGCTGAAAGGGCACTTGATCTCCATTCCCCACTTTTCATTTGTATTAATGTTGGTAACTATTCTGTCCAAACTAGCTCCAAGAAAAGGTTTGTTAATTGATAGTAGTAGTCCAACTTCCTCTACTTTGACTTCAACCCCATTCTTGCTCATTTCTGAAATGTATAGAGTCACAGCCTTATGCTCATTTTCAATACCATACTGAACAGCTTCTGTTGTAAAATTAGAATATAATATTGCTTTTATTTTCTTGGAGGGATCCACTTTGGTTTTTGCTGCCATACCAAAATTTGAGGCTGTCAGCACAGTTTTTCTTTTTTCAATCCACAGTTTGTTAAGGGACTGCCCCCTAGTCTGCCTTTCAGTTGCATCAATCACTTCCTGAGTAATGCTCAAACTTTGAACATGTACATCAATCATGCTCTTAAAGTGTTTTGTAGCTATATCATAGCTGTCATTGAAGGGAGTGGCCTGCAGTTGGCCATTCGTTTCATCTGCTGTAGACACTGTGGGACACCTTGATCTTATGTCATGAAAAAGAAAAAATGAGCTTGAAGGTAGACAATTTTGGAGATTTTCACAAAATATTTTGAATCTCTCTGCATCTAGAATACGCTGCTGTGGAGGTCGTGGATCAAACTTTATAATTTTGGGTTGTAGTCGAATGTTTTTCTTGCCAAATCTTATTTTTCGTATTAAGATTTTGTCCAGGGGCTTGGCTGCAACGCTATTGTTACGTGGGACGACCCACACAGATAAACGTGATGTACAAGATAAAGGTTCAGGGTGTTTCTGTAGGCCTCTCCTCGTAAAATCCTCAAGAGCAAACAATACACCCCCTACATGGTTGCATTTCCCCTTGCCCTTTAAACCAAGTCCAGCCGGACAGGTGCAAGTTGCACGCAAAACATCAAACTGAGATGAGAGCTCTATCAAAACTCTGTGCGGTGTCTTCTTCATCGATGGTAAAACAATTGCTTTTACATACCTCTTCCCTTCGTGTATTTTGCTTTCCAGCCTTTTAACATATCCTTCATAAAAAAATTGGTAAGATTTAAGTTTCTTGTAATTAGTGGCCTTAAGCACGATATGACGGTATTTACGAGTCGAAACCACCAGGTAATCGTATAGCTGAATAAACGTTAGTTCTGGGAGCTGACGCAGGTCTGTTGACCATCCAAGTGCGGATATTCTTTTCATAGTCTCTTCATACTTGAAATCGCCTGCGGTCTCTATGTTTTCCTGGCGAGATTTAGGTAACACGTCCCTCATGAGTAAAGCGTAAACTTTTAAAACTAAGTCCTCCTTAATACCGCCAGTTTCTTCTGAATTCGCTCTCAAAATTTCCCTCAGATCTTTTGCCTTTAGCTTTTGTATATCCTCTAATGTCGCATATTCCTTGTCTCGATATAATATCACCATTTTCGAAAAGAATTCGTAATAAAAATGCTTAGATTTGTCGAATGTTACCAAAAATGCTGGGGTTTTCCTTTTTATTTACATCAGCTGACTCATCTCCAGCCTCGCTATCATGTATGCGCTGTTTCATAGTCCAAGATGGCGCCGGGAACTGTAAAAAGGAGTAATAGTCGAGCCGCACTGAAGTATTTATATTTGGTTTTAAAGTTGTCGCAATTCTTCGGCAACCAAACAGGAATTTCTAACACAGCGAGAGAACTCGATCCATAATGGGTTTCCGAAAAGTTGCTTTTTACTCTATTCTGGCCCTGGTCGCCCTTTACACTGCTATTCACTATCCAGAGATTCCTGCCGGCGTATTTCGTCTTATTAATAATATTTTACCAAAGTTTATTCAATTTTTGTCGCACATCGCGGTAAAAACCAGAGACTACTGCGCACAAGACTTAGGAAAAGATGTCACAAGAGTTTCAGCCATTCTCTTCCAGATGTCCAGCTCGATATCTCAAGTTTTAACGCCTTTAGGGAAACAGTTTGGTCAAAATATCGTGGATGCGCTGGAAGGTGTTCACAAAAATGCAATGTCATATACCGAAGATGGCCTAAACCAGATACTTGGCGTTGAAGGTAAGAGTATAAATCGGCAATAGAATTTTAAGAAAATCCGTACCTAGTGGGCCTTTTATAAAAGTTATAAAACTAAAGAAAGGATGTAATCTTAATCTGCTTAAGCTTCAATTAATTAATAATGCAGCAAAATTATTGACTATAAAACTTGAATCAAGTGAATAATTATTTGAAAAAAAATTAATCAATTTATATTTTGCTGCCAAGATGCAAACTTTCTGATTTGGGATTCATTTGCCTCGCACACAAGAACCTTGCAGTGCGTGTCATTAATTCCAAACATAATCTGAATAATCTTATTTGGGTAGGTTTAAAAACAATTTATTTGTAATTTGGTGTATGATGGTGATGAAGATTATGATGGTAGTGGTGATGATGATGATGAAATTACTCTAGAGCAGCCTAAAGGGGGATGGGGGGACTTTGATTGGAAAGTGTATTTGTATAAGTCATACTAAGTTGGGGGCTGAGAAATGATAATATATTGTATTAATTCAGCAAAAAGTCATAGGATTGTAGCCTCTCAGCCCCTCCCTCTCAATACTTACTGTGATGACGATGGTAGTAGTGATTAAGTGATTGTGATGATAGTCATGATCAGGGGCAGATCCAGGGGGATGAAGGGGGTGCACACCCCCCTGGTTCAACTTTGTGCCCCTTCTTCAAAGAATCCAATACTGATTTTTTCCTTTTGATTCTAAGGGGTGCACCCCTCCTGAGTTAACCTTGTGTGCAGCACCTCCTTGAACAAAATCCTGGATCCGCCCCTGATGATGACGCTTCATGTTGATGCAGTAATAAAGGACAGTGTCAAAAGTACTACAATAATAAACAATGTTCAAAATTATAAAACCTTTAATTATAATAATTATCTCTATATTTATTTCCATAGATTCTTTGCTTCCTCATCATGTAACAGCAAGTCGTCACAAGCTAATTTCTCTTATCCTGCTTGGCCTGTGGATTGTGATGGGTGTCATCTCCCTCACAAGATTATCTTACAACAAGTTCTTTCTCCTCATGTCCAGCTCATTTTTGGTTCATTCCATATTTGGCCCAGTCTGGTGTGTACGACGGCTAGCATTTCTCATTGGTTTATGTATGTGGATTGGCTCTCTTGTTGCGAACAAACCTATCCCAGCAGCTATTGCTATACTGATTCTATTTCTTTTGACGGGATTGAGGAAATGGAGAAAGCAGTTGGCTAAAGCAAAAAGTGCAGAAGATTTGATGAATTTCAACAGGACCATGGACCAGAGAATGGACAGCCTTGAGAGAAAAGTTGATGTGATTCTTGCGAAAGTGGAGTTCTTGGTGGATAGAATCCCAGACAGAGCAAACTATAAGCACGCATAAGAAATGGGATCAAAAATTATTAAATGACTGGAGGTATTGGTTATTGCACTACAGATATTATGGCTAAATGGAATCATGTGATTTATTAACTTTGTCCTTTGGTTGGTCTTTCAATTTTTTTCTTTTGTTTCTTTATGGGCCAAGTGATTTCTTTTGTAATACTTTTTCATTGCACAATTATATGTATTATATATGTATTATATATTATATTTATCATCAGTATCATCATTATTCATTTTGCTTATTTTCCTTTGGTTGTTGAGTTAATAAAGACTATCAATAAACGATAAGCAAACCTTCTGTTGGCCCAAGAGTGATGTTGCCTCTTATTGTGTCCAGCCCTTGAACTGCCAATCTTTTCTCACACTACAAACACAACTTTAGATTGCAGTGTCATTATTATGTCTAACTTACAAGAAGGCAAAAATTAAAAATAATTCGTATAGTACTCAAAATAATCTGCAAAAATTTTGATTTGTCTTTCATGCCAAATGCACAATTTCCTTTCTTGACAGCAAGATCTTAAGACTACGCAGCGTGCAAAAAATCATACAATATGTCATAGTGTCTTATGCAGGTTAAAGTCCAAAACATCGCGCACAATGGTTACCAGTTAATATTTTCTTGTTTCGTTCTATTTCTTGCCACAAGAGTTGAAGGATTTTTTCCAGTTTCTAGGCTTCGTGATAGCTTAACGTAAAAAGCTAGTCGGCACCAACAAAACAGTTTCAAACCCAAAAATGCAAATGATTGATAACAGTGTGCGATTTATGACTAGTTGTTTTTCGTCTTCATCTAATCACTTAAAAGTAAATTATAATAATGTATATTTTTCTTGTTTAAAAGCGCGCGCATGCGCTGTGATCAAGCAACATTGGTGTAAGTACTTGTACAGTATGTACAGGTCAGATGTCACTGCGAAAATAGTTTGCAAAATACCACATATGAGATACCACCTTAGATACCTCGAATACAAATCATTGTTAGCAATGCTGTTAATATTACTAGCTAGCGTATCCAAGATCCCAAGTGTTTGAAAATATGGTTTTGGCATTTCTCATTGCTCATAAAAAATCAATGCTAAACAATCCAGCCGCACCATGAAATAACTTGATTGTGTTTCTGCTGTTTTTGCTGATGTACAAAGACACAACTCCGTCAACCATTTCAACCAATCCTGATAGCTACAGGCAAACCTTCCAAACGAAAAATGAAGAAACTAAAATACCCTGAAAAAGTTAAATTACAAGGAGAAATGCAAGGAAAAATGCCAAAAGACTTTCACTAAACCCCTCAGTCGCCAGCCTTACCCATATGAAAATCACTGGTGTCAAATGCCATATATCATATTCCGGCGAGCTCACTTCCGGTACGAAGCTCATATGTTGAGCGAGAAAATACACGGATTTTTCGACTATTTTACGCTCTCTCGTGAATTTAAGTGAGTCTGTCTTTCATTTACCACTGGATTTAAGTAAAGCAGTATGTAAACCATTACTAGTAGTAATATTAAATGATTTGAGGCATTTTTCGGTACGTCAAATCTGTGTTTTCCGAGTACCGTTGAGAGTCGATTTTACAAGGCGTTACTCGATTCTCGACTATCTAGCTGCGAATAACTGGGTCTAGCTTCAATACCCGCCTTTGAATCATGATTTTACCGCCAAATCTGAAATCTTGAATAAATTATCTTTGTTTTGATATATTATAAGTCGACTTTTGTGAGATTTTTGGTACGTCAAATGGCTGCTAAACTACATCATCTGGTCTTTGTCCTTTTGATCTTCTATTGTCAAACTGTAGAAGCCATAGAAGACGATTTTAGGGAACAAAATGATCAATTTAAGGCAAATTCTCCTACCTTCACTTACGAAATTTCGAAGTAAGTTGGAATAATTAAGCTTTTTTTTTTTATTTAAGCGTTCAATAAACGTATTTTTATTCTTATTCTTATTTTTATTTTCAAATTAGTGAAGCCGAATTGTATAAAAAATAATTTTATTGTATTCATTTTATTGTAGCTATTTAATCTATGCCATCTCTAAGAAAAGGGATAGTACTGGCTGTGGAACTTCTGCTTTATCAGAGGTTGTGAGCAGGATTTTGACAGATTCTGGAGTCGAAGGGGTTTTAATTAACAATCGTATACTGAATGTATTTGGAAAAACGATTTCTGTTTTAAAGAGCAAAGCAAAGGCTGCAGCTAGGAAGGGTGGCTTCTCTCTCAGGAGATTAGAAAATAAATGGAGAGGGACTACTCATAAATTTACTGTGTACTACTCAGAAATTGACAAGTGTGCACTTGAACAACAGAACAGTAATCTTAGAGGCCAAAAAAGAGCATTAGAAGACACTGTTGTGGAAGAAGTGTCAAAAAGGCTGAAAGTAGAAGAAAAACTACAGGCTGCTCTTGAAAAATCGGAAAGCTCTTGTAACTTCTACAAAAAGAGATTCAAAAATTTAGTCAAAAAAGTTATAAAGAACCAGGAAAAAGCAACACCAAACAAAAGAGGGTCTTCAAAGAAAAAGAGTTTTCATGAGTTCACAAAAAGGCACCAATACAGGGTAAAGGGCCAGATGAAAGAGCAATGTAATGCAACCCTCTCCTTTCTTGGTCATCATGACTTCATTGCTACAAAAGTAGAGATCTTTAACAATGCAACCCAAGAATATGAAACCTTACAGCTAGTTGATAAAGATCAACTCCCTCTCAAAGAGAACAATCCTGTAACACTCACTGATGAGGAAATTACTGATCTCAACTTTTGGCTGTACATAAAGGACAAATTTAACATTTCCAATGAAGCTTGGCATGAACTGGCCTTGAAATCAACTGAAATGCCAAATATGTATCGACTTAATAAAAGAATATCAGATTTGAATGCCAAATGGAGGCTTACAGACACACCAGGAGAGGCAGAGGGTGTTCAGATTTCATTTAAGGAAAGCTTGATTGAACAAACCAAGAGGCTTAAAAACAAGGGGATGCTAAAAAATGAAAATACAATCAAGGTGAAGTTGAGTGGTGATGGAACAAGTATTGGCAAAAGATTAAAAATAGTTAATTTTACTTACACTATACTCAATGAAAAGGATATTGCAATGAGTGATAAAGGTAATTATTTATTGGCTGTAATGAAAACCACAGAAACCTATGACAATCTTGCAGAAAGTCTAAGTCACTTAAAAACAGAAATGGAAAACTTTGATGAAATTGATGTTGAAGGGCAAAAGTTTAAAATTGAATACTTCCTAGGAGGTGATTGGAAATTCTTAGCATGTGTCTGTGGATTAGGCCCAGCAAACCAGGATTATGCATGCATTTATTGCAAGTGTCCCAGAGAATCTAGATGTGATATAACCAAAACCTGGTCCTTAACTGATAAGAAGTTTGGAGCAAGGACACATGATGAAATAACTGAACATTCAAGATCCAAACGGTTTAATTGCAAATCAAAACCCCTCTTCAATTTTATTCCACTAGACCATGTTATCATTGATACTTTGCACTTGTTTTTAAGAATATCAGACAACCTCATTGAGCTTCTGATTAGAGAATTGAGGAGGAAGGATGCAATTGAAAATGTTAAAACTTTTCCAAATGGTTTTAAAAGGGAAAAATACAAACACATGGCAGGGTATGAGGCATTTTTAAAGAACATTGGAATAACATTTGAATGGAAGGTAGAGCCAAATACTAAAAAACTTGATTATAGGGATCTAACTGGACCAGAAAAACTAACTGTTTTTCAGCACATTGACTTCAATACTCTGCTTCCAACATATGAATACACAGATAATTTGAAGAAACTTTGGGGTGATTTTTTGGACATTATTGGAGATTTAAAACTGGACTATGATAATGAAGAATCAACAGTCAAGCTGAAAGATAAAATAAAATCCTGGTTTCAACAATTTCTTAATCTTTATCAGGGTAAAGATATTACACCATATATGCACACTCTTTACTGTCATGTTCCTGAATTGTTGAAGCTATACAAAAATATTGCACATTTCAATCAACAAGGGATGGAAAAATATAATGATACGGCATCTAAAAATTATTTCAGATCATCCAACCACCGAGGGGTATCTGCTTTGAGACAACTCTTCTGGAAAAAACAAAGAGTGCAGCACCTTGAGGCAGAAGGTTACCAGCGAGAAAAAAATTCTTTGACTTGCTCAAACTGTCTGGAACAAGGTCACAACATTAAGACATGCACCAAAAAATGCAAAAGGTGTGCATTTGAAGTTTGCTGTGGTCATCTTGATAAAGTGAATAATAAGTGGGTGCCAAGCTGCACTTTGTGAGTTTTCAGTAATTATGAATTTAGACATAAAGCAGTTTTTTACAGTATGTGGTTTAGCATTTAGGAAACACGCACAAAACAAGCAAACAAAATTGCAATACTGTTTATCATTGATATTTTAATATAACCATGGCTATTAACAAGTTTTCAGTTGTGAGTTTTCAGCAATTATGAATTTAGACATAAAGCAGTTTTTTTACAGTATGTGGTTTAGCATTTAGGAAACATGCACAAAACAAACAAACAAAATTGCAATAATGTTTATCATTGATATTTTGATATAACCATGGCTATTAACAAAATGTTGTCTTTATAATTCTTGAAAAGGAATCCATTAAATCCATTGAGTATCTGAAGGTAAATGTTTATGTATTGTTTTTAAGATATTGCTTCCTATTTTCATCACCTCGTACAAACGTAAATACAAGCATAAATGAATCCTCGATTTCTGATTTAACATATTTACCACCAATGTACTTAAACTCTTGAATTGGGTTCTTCTTAGTGATCCAGTACCGTACAGTTTGTTTTTCTACAAAAGCATAATCTCCAATGCAATTAAGAATCCTCTCATCCCACCTTGTCCCTAGTATAGCGTCCAAAGACCGGTTGTCTTCCAATTTATAAATGTCTTTTCCCCTATGAAGAATACTGTTTGTGATCTTTCCAAGTCCGGAGTAAAAGACATCCTGTTCAACATTTATTTCTATTCTCGTCGAAGGGTCGTCCCGTCGGCCTGACCACAAAGCTCTTTTAATTGAGCGATAAAGCTGTTCATGAAAAACAAACTTTCGGTCTTCTAGTGACTGCTGGCCTGGAATATAAGCTTTCTCCAAGCGAATAAATGGAAAGTATTCGCCTTCGTTGTCATAGTCTCGCCATTCTTCAAACTTGTCGCTATATCCAACAAAATGGATTTTCAACTTCTTTCTTTCCCTATCGACTTCAACAATCTCAACATCGTAAAGACTTTTGTCGTTTTTTTGCTTTCGCTTTATTCCTGGTTCTTTTTTACGACTACATTCCTCAATGAATCGTTTTGGTGGACGAGAAAAACGTTTTACACGGTCCGCCATCTTGTTTTCGGTCATCAGTGAGCATGCGCACCAGAACTGAATTGTGTTATTGTCACCAATATCAAATGTCATATCAATATATGGAATGATTTTCATATGCAATGAGTAGCCAGACCGCTTCGTTGACATTAAGTCACCTATTGTTCGAGTTCCTGTACGACGTTCAAGGAAAGACGATCGACCTGATACAAAATAGTTTTGCATGAAACTGGAGCTAAGGAAACAAGATGGCGGAGTGTGTTGTGGCCAGATAACTCAATGCTTCTTAAATGGAGAAGCTTAAACCCCAGGACGCGCAAAACAATACAAAATTATGGCATGAAATAGAGTACTTTATTGTATTTAATTCACAAATTGAATACACAACCTGTTAAGTAATTGTACAATAGCTACAATTATGGTGATGATTGCAATGAATATTGTTACGTTTTCATAAATTAAATTACTTATTAACTTTTTATTTTGAATGTAGGATAGGATTAGATAAATTATACCACGGCATTCAAGTAAAAGTTAAAAGTAATTTAAAAAACAGGATCAAGAATATATATACGATATGAAAAAACTGTAAACTATATCTAGAAAAGTTTAAGCCACAACCCACCTACACCTCCCTTTCCTTACCCCTCAGCGTGGCTTTATTTTGATTTTTGATTTTTTTTTTTTTTTTTTTTTTTTTTTTTTTGGTGTAAATATTATATCCCGACAGGGACGTATATGATATCCATGCTAACCATTTTATTTACTAATTATATTTACCTTTTTCGATTTAGAGCTCATCTTTTTATAATCGAATGGGCTGTCGAGGAATTAAGCTATAGCATTAGAGAAATTTCGCATCAGGTTAAGCTCTGCTCTGCTGCCGCTAGAAACACTGGGCATCAATGAAATTCAATATGGCGGCTCTTCCAGTAACATCTTCGTTATGAAGCCTTGCTAAATGTCGAAGGTGTGATGGAAAACGCCTGACTTTTAACTGTACTGAGTTTGAGGTTTGCGGTGCATAGCAGGAACTTCGTGCTAAAGTTCTCTATTGTAACCACTTATTTCTATTTCAGAGTTAAAATAACAGTTTGGAGGAAGAGACCTGCTCTAATAATGATACAATTTCTCAAAAGAATTGACTTAAAAAAGAAGAGAAAAGAATCCACATTCAGCACTACAAACAATCGAGAACGCAAAATTATTTGAGCTAACAAACCTGGAAATCTAGATCTTATATCAGACAGACTTCATTTAGGTTTCTTCATTGGACATATCTGGCTTCTGCTTGGACTTTCTGGAAAAAAAATATTTGAGCTGATTGAATTTTGTCTAAAACAATTATCATTATATCTTATATGATTGTCCTTAAGATATGTGGTACGTTGTTGCACTCGGGGTCCATTGACTCCATCGAAGCTTAAGGTCAGCTTGGCAACTTTAAATCTTTTTTTTTTTTTTTTTCAGTCTGTGAGGTAGCACTGCGCATGTCCTGACTTATACAGCTATCCGGAGGTTTTGTAGGTTTCGACATAAATATATAGATCAACTATTTGTCGAGATCGAGCAACAAAACCGCAACGGCTGATCACGATACGGCAGTAAAATAACGAAATGTCAAAGCTGGATTGTCCTGGTTTGAACTTTGTTTAGTTGAACAGATAAGCAGCAATTTGGTGCAGTTTTGAGATTGGCACTGATTGATCAAGAAATAATGCCGAAAATTCGAACTTTTACGGCATCATAAGTTAAGAACTTTACCATGCACATCAGTATTACTGAATTCTTGTTCATGGCAACGGCTAAGCCAATGTATAGGATACTTTCCACATCTTGATTATTTTTTTGACTTTTTCGTATGAAGTTCTTCCTCTTAATCTACCTTGTTTGTTCAGCTCTTCGGCAACCCTTTCTGCTTCTTCAAACGTCAGGCCTTCTGGATTGGCCATATAGTTTCCCTCTTTCTGTAACATTTTCAACGCTTTCTCAATAGAAGGTTCCCAACAAATCTTTTCCTTCAAATCCACCCACCTTTTCAAAGCTTTTTGTCTTTCGTGGTCATCGAGCAAGTATTCATCGTTAATATCTTCTTCAATGTCTTTTACTTTGTAAGGGTAATCTTCAGCGAACTGGTCAGGCAGCACGATGTGGTACATGATGGCCTGTAGAATCCAACATACTTGCCCAATATAAGACTGGCAATAATTTATATCCTGGCAAAACCTGCCCTGGGCTGCTTCAAATTCCTTCAACTCATTTTTCATACCAACACTTTCGTCTGTCAGCGTTGTTATTTCTTGGTTGAGTAGCTTATTTACTTTATTGGCTTCTTCTATTTCTCTCTTAAACTCTTTATCTAATTCTTGGATGATTTTGGCATGGTTTTCACTAAATTCCTTTATTTCTTTCTCCAGCTTTATTTTGTTTTGTTCAACCGCTTCTTCCAAAGAATCTAGCCTAGTCTCTCTTTCGTGAAGAGTTTTGCTCAGCGCTTCTTTTTTCGCCTTAAGTTCTTTTATTCCATCCGTCAGATCTGATAATTCTTTCTTAAGGTTAGTGATTTCTTGTTTGCGATTTTCTAATTCATTGCTAAGGACTTTGTTTTCCCGGTCATCGCTGGGTTTTAGGCCATAAGCATGGCTTTGGGTATCAAAATCATGAATTTTCTTCAGTTTCTGGTTTGGTCTTCTGTCAGTCTCAAACATCAAATCATCATCAAGCGTCATCGAAACGGTCTCACATTCCATTGACGGATTATAATGTGGTATTAGTAAAGTCATTCTAAGTTATCTGAGGAAAAATTAAAAATGCAATATTATCAACTGATTTTATTTAAAGATTATGGTCATAAATAACTTCCTCAAAGCAAAAATAACAAGTAAAAAATGTATAATACAGTAAAACCCCGCATATAAGAACCTAAAGTTTAAGAACCTGTCAGGCTGAAATTTTCAATTTAAGCACCCTTCAAATAAGAACCATTTCAGGCTGAAATCTCAAAGTAGGTTCTTAATTTCCAAATACAAAGTCAATCTGTTTTATTTTCTTGTAAATAATAAAATACAGTACTCTGTAATTTATTATTTACAAGAAAATAAAAATCGAGGTTCTTACACGCGGGGTTTTACTGTATTCGTTTTACGAGGGTAGAAGTGAATAGCTCTGTAGCTATCAAACCTGTTGCCCTCGTGCTTGACCCCGTGTTTGAATAGGAGCATGCATTTTGTGGTAGAAAACAGTCTAAAAAGAAAGCCAGTCGGTACGGCTAATAAAGAGATAACTATAACCTTATTTTTCGTCTTCTTATAAGTCTAATAAGTTCGGTAAAGTTCGGTTCATATCTCAATGCCGGCCGCGAGTGATGCTAACAAAATCTTTCACTCATCATCAGATAGTTATTTATGTTCTCGTTTTTGAGAAAAAGTATATATCACTGCGATTGCTTCTTTTTTTCTATTTGAAATAGTTTACTTTTGTGGCTAAATGTTCCTTTTCATGTATGTAATATAAAAGTCGTCCGGTTTCCAAGATACCAGGAAAAAAATGTCAGTGTTTAATAGCGCAGCGCAGCCGTGACGTCATAAAAACGAAGACAAACATGGGTTATTATTGTAACCGTATAAGTAAAAATAATAAAATCGGTTCGTATAATCCTCAGTAGCGGTTAAACAGAATGCAAGGTTTGTCCGAATCTTTAAGCTATTTTTAGAATCAGTGCGCTGCGCTATTATGATCTATACTTTCGATTGGATTTCTTGAAATCTGTAACAAGAAATGCACTGAAAAGTTAAGAAAGCGGCGAATTCTTGTCTGTTTGCCATCCCTTCTTGTATAACCTGTTTGGGGCTTAGGTCGAGTTAACCTTTTGCGACTAAATTCTGCTGAAGGATACTGCACTGATGCATGAATTAGGGAATTTTTCCTTGAGGTTAAGCGAAAGGGAAAATGTGAAGCTAAACATTAATTGTACATTCTTTGCTATGGTAGTAGAATTTTTTTTTTTTAACTGGATATTGCGATAAATGGCAATTCAGTGAGATCAGTTTTTATGTTGATAAATTGAAATGTCTGACGGGAAAAACATGTTTCCAACAAGGTTAATAGTACTACGCGCAAAAAACTCGTATTTGTAATCTAAAACTGACATCGAGAAGCTGGAGTAATGACACCCTCTCGAGGGCACCGCGAAATTCCTGGAGCCAGCATAATCTTATTTTTAGAACAACGAGCAATTTCCAAGAATCGTTGTTTGAAAGAATTGCACCCGAAGTAAATGATGGCTCGTTTCCTCATTTGCACAACTACCAGACCGAAACATAAATATCAAACCGAAAGGTCGAGTTTCTTTCTTCTTTGTCTTCTTAATTTTTCAGTACATAGCAGCAAAAGTAAATTGTAAATTGTAAATTAAAAGTAAATTGGACTTTCAGACATGCCTGATAAATTGGACTTCACAAAATGGAAAAACTTAGTGTCCATGCTTGAAACTTAAGGCTAATTCTTTCATATAGTGTTTCGGTTAATACAGTATCTTGGTCTGACGAAAGTATACTTCCGAATTTTTTAGTATACTTTGAGAAAACAAACATTTATTTTCTCACTTATACTCTTCAAAATGTTTAGAAAACGTGCTGAAATGCACGCACGCGCAAACGTTTTTCTCTAATGTCGGTTTAGTGTCAATCTCGAACCCAGAGCCTGCGTTCCTTCTGTCCTGCGGTAAAGAAAGAGTGCTCTCATAATCCATTTTATGAGACCAGGGTTTCTTGGACTTCCGGTATAACAGCGCGTGCGTTCAAAGACTTGCTAAAAATTAAAAGAAAATTTTTCCAATTTATAATTTCTACTATGATCTTAACTTTGATTTTTAGTTTGGTTTTTACTTTGATTTACTTTTTACTTTTATTATTTTGATCGGTTACATCTCACTTTCCAAAAATTGCGCATGCGCCAAAATGTGGATTATGCCAGAGCCCTCGTTCTTCACCGCAGGTTGAAAGAAACGCAGGCTCTGGGTACGAGATTTGTTTAGCGTAAAATATTACGCAAGCATCCTCGTGGGGACTATATATCTTCAGTCGCAAGAGTTCCCAAGTGTCTTCTTTTCATGGTAGGGCCGAATATAATACATCGTAATCAGCACACAAAATGTTTTCTTCGTTAAAAATACCTGCCATGATTTTCGAGGACAATTCATTGGCCTGATTTTTGAATTTATGGTTAACACTGAATTTACTCGAAAAATGCCGATATGATATTTTACCCATCGCTAACGATGAACAACAGACTCTTGTATAATCCGTAGAATACTAACACTGTCCATCATGCATTCGAATTCAAAGTCAGGAAAGTTTTATAAGCTCGAACCAAAGTAAACTTAATATCCATTGATCACCAATACCAATGGAAGTTTGAACTAATATTCCAAAATCAATCAATTGTACCCGGCAGTAGCACGAAGAATGATACAGTGCTTTTGCGACATACATCCAAAATGTCGGACAACTTCGAGATACACGCGAGAAGGCGCGATCAAACTCCCTAGCTTTGCTTCTGGGTTTTATATCGCTCCTCAGAGTCAGGGGACTCTAGCAGCGCTCTAAACATCGAATATTTTATAAATTTCAGACCGTTTTCAAAGTAATTTTTGAAAGTTGCATCTGGAGTAAAATTTGATGACTGCGCGATTGTTCGGTACAGTTCGCGGTTTCGACAAGACATGCACATGCAGCTTCCTTCATATTTAAATTGCAAAAAATTAAATTGCACCATTTAAAAAGAAACTAAAACAAGTCGGTGGAAATCAAAATGAATAAGGTTTCTACATCAAATTCTATCAACGGTAACTTAGCGAAGAAAAGATGGAGAAAACTTGTCGCAATAAATCGAACACGCTTAAACAACTAGCAAAGGATTCAATGGTTGCCGTAGAAAGTTACCATCTTGTTCAAAAAGTCCAAGAACTAATTCACTTGTTTCCTTACGATTTACTCGATCGATATAATCTTATATATGTATATATAGTTATATTTTAGTCTATTTTTTTCCCTTACCTTATTCTATCGACGAAAACCCCGCCGGACTTCCCAAAAAACGATGGCCGTACGTCTAGCAATTCAGCGAAATCTTATATTTCTTCCTTCATTAGCGCTTTATATTGCGTTGCTCGCATTGGTATCATGGTGCGTTTTGATTGGCAGCTAAAACGTATCAAGAAATGCCCTATTGTTTGGTACTAAAGTTGAAGAACAATAGCAGGGATTAGCAAAGGATTAGCATATAATTAAGCCTGACAAGTCACTCGTAAATTCGCCAACTCGAGTGGCAACGAACACCATCGGAAAAGTTTCGTAAAACTTTCGTAAAGGGAGCAAAATCACAACTCTACCCCCCTTAGGCTAACTTTTGTATAGTTACCAAACTCTCACTACACTACCCCACTAGGTTAAAATCGCTTGAAGTATCCTTGCCGATGGGGGTAGGGATGAGGTGGATTTTTAACTTCGCTCGCACAAAACTATATCTCATCATCGCTTCGAATGAAACTTTAAACCATGTCATCGGTTCTTATTTTTCTTGATTCCGCTAAACACCTATTGTTCGCGTCTAATCTTAATTATTTGAACTGAAGTATTTCTAAGATGCCGTAACAATTTATGCAAGACTCACAACTTTTTCGTCTAAAATTACTGTTCACTAAACTTGAAAAAAGACGGTTACTTGGCTAGAACAAATAACCTATTTCTCTTAAAAGCTTTTGAATGCTTTACAGCTTCACAAAAAACACGCGCGAACGGCCGTCAGATGAATAAAAACTGAAATCATAATTTTTCTTATCCAGGGGATCACGTTCAATCTTGAATGTTTCACGTCAGTTCAAGTTTTCTCCTTCACCCAAACAAACAAACACATTAACTTGGCTCGGGAAACTAAAATGGTTTTTAAAACAGAATGTTTGATCCTTCAAACCGTGTTAGTATAAATGGTAGCTTGGTCCATCCTAATGCATATGTTGACTTACTAAGGAGGATGCGATAAATTGGCTCCTTATCGACTATTAAAAACTAGTTGCAATCATAAAATATTTGCTGGAACCTTTTAATTCTTATTTTAAAGATATTTACAAAGTGAAGCTATAATTTCCTATTTTTGCGCCGTGGAGCTGGCGCTGTTGGTGGTCCCATATTCGTACTACTTGTCCTGTCTGCAGATTCATTCGTAGAAGCTGAAATTAAAGTAGATCAGTGTGAGAATATATTAACCTAATCTTCGGACTACGCAGTTTACATCGGATTAAATGCACGTTTATAAAACTGAATTTAGAGCGCTTTCCAATCGCAGGAAATCCAGTTTGCCGTCGCAGACGGAACAAGCCTATATCGCTTCGAAAGCGATGATGTTTCGGCCCGTTATCTATTAATTGTGTGGCATTGCTGTATAAAGAATTTTGTTCTTGCTGTGGTAAATGATTGGGTCTCCTGTATTTTGAAAACAACATGATACAACATGATACAAGTAAGTTTTTTAAAATTACTTACCGGTGCACTACAAGCTTCCTCTTTATTAACTTCCATTACTAAACTTTAAGCCAACCTCTAAATCGCAATATCCAAGACTGAGACTTCGTTTTTCGCGCGCTCGAAAACGAGGTCCTTCCTGTCATAGGTGTTTCCTTTGACACTTCGATCATGACAGATAGCTTTGTCCCAAGCCAGTATACTTGCAACATGGCAGGCAACGTTTCATTCACGGTAAGAGAATGCAGTTTGAATTTTTTGAAGTAGATAGCATTTAAATAACGAATTTTAACTACTAAACAATATTGAAGGCATTTATAAAGAAATTAAAAATGAATGTTATATATCTTGAAATAGATTTCGACAACTGATCCACAAGTTCACGCTTATCTGGAGGAGTTATCAAACTACCTCCAGGGTCATCTACAGTTAATTGACCAGGTAATAGAGTTGAAATGAATCACATCTCTTAAACATATTCTAGCTAGTTAATAATTTTTTTAAATTGTGTTGTGTTTTCAGGCGGATCCAGGAATTGATCCTTACAGAAGATGGTAAGGAATACTTTTATTGTTAAGAACTATTTTAAAAAACTGTGTTTGAACTGATATATATTTTAAGTATTTATGATCGCTATTTTTATTTTAGGGACTACATGCTTGCGAGAAATATGGAATTTATCCGTAATCAGTTTCCAGAAAACGATGAAAATGGTAAGTCATGAATAAACTTGATAGAGTGTTTTTTGTTTTGACCACCGAAACTACGCGTTTAACGCTTTGAATGAAGTTAACAATTCGGACGTATTTCAAGGCGTTTTCACAACATTCCAAGGCATGTGTATTGCTAAAGCTTTGTGTTTCAGTGTAATTTCCGATTGACAATAAATGGTTGATTGACGTCAACCAAACTAAAAACCATTTTTTCCCGTCTGCGACGGCAAACTGGATTTCCTGCGATTGGAAAGCGCTCTAAATTCAGTTTTATAAACGTGCATTTAATCCGATGTAAACTGCGTAGTCCGAAGATTAATGATGAAAAGGTAAATTATACACCGTGAAAAGATGAAAAAACTTACTGACGTTTCGGACGTTAGTCCATCGTCGGAGTAAAATGCTAATCCTTTGCTAATCCCTGCTATTGTTCTTCAACTTTAGTACCAAACAATAGGGCATTTCTTGATACGTTTTAGCTGCCAATCAAAACGCACCATGATACCAATGCGAGCAACGCAATATAAAGCGCTAATGAAGGAAGAAATATAAGATTAGACGTACGGCCATCGTTTTTTGGGAAGTCCGGCGGGGTTTTCGTCGATAGAATAAGGTAAGGGAAAAAAATAGACTAAAATATAACTATATATACATATATAAGATTATATCGATCGAGTAAATCGTAAGGAAACAAGTGAATTAGTTCTTGGACTTTTTGAACAAGATGGTAACTTTCTACGGCAACCATTGAATCCTTTGCTAGTTGTTTAAGCGTGTTCGATTTATTGCGACAAGTTTTCTCCATCTTTTCTTCGCTAAGTTACCGTTGATAGAATTTGATGTAGAAACCTTATTCATTTTGATTTCCACCGACTTGTTTTAGTTTCTTTTTAAATGGTGCAATTTAATTTTTTGCAATTTAAATATGAAGGAAGCTGCATGTGCATGTCTTGTCGAAACCGCGAACTGTACCGAACAATCGCGCAGTCATCAAATTTTACTCCAGATGCAACTTTCAAAAATTACTTTGAAAACGGTCTGAAATTTATAAAATATTCGATGTTTAGAGCGCTGCTAGAGTCCCCTGACTCTGAGGAGCGATATAAAACCCAGAAGCAAAGCTAGGGAGTTTGATCGCGCCTTCTCGCGTGTATCTCGAAGTTGTCCGACATTTTGGATGTATGTCGCAAAAGCACTGTATCATTCTTCGTGCTACTGCCGGGTACAATTGATTGATTTTGGAATATTAGTTCAAACTTCCATTGGTATTGGTGATCAATGGATATTAAGTTTACTTTGGTTCGAGCTTATAAAACTTTCCTGACTTTGAATTCGAATGCATGATGGACAGTGTTAGTATTCTACGGATTATACAAGAGTCTGTTGTTCATCGTTAGCGATGGGTAAAATATCATATCGGCATTTTTCGAGTAAATTCAGTGTTAACCATAAATTCAAAAATCAGGCCAATGAATTGTCCTCGAAAATCATGGCAGGTATTTTTAACGAAGAAAACATTTTGTGTGCTGATTACGATGTATTATATTCGGCCCTACCATGAAAAGAAGACACTTGGGAACTCTTGCGACTGAAGATATATAGTCCCCACGAGGATGCTTGCGTAATTTTACGCTAAACAAATCTCGTACCCAGAGCCTGCGTTTCTTTCAACCTGCGGTGAAGAACGAGGGCTCTGGCATAATCCACATTTTGGCGCATGCGCAATTTTTGGAAAGTGAGATGTAACCGATCAAAATAATAAAAGTAAAAAGTAAATCAAAGTAAAAACCAAACTAAAAATCAAAGTTAAGATCATAGTAGAAATTATAAATTGGAAAAATTTTCTTTTAATTTTTAGCAAGTCTTTGAACGCACGCGCTGTTATACCGGAAGTCCAAGAAACCCTGGTCTCATAAAATGGATTATGAGAGCACTCTTTCTTTACCGCAGGACAGAAGGAACGCAGGCTCTGGGTTCGAGATTGACACTAAACCGACATTAGAGAAAAACGTTTGCGCGTGCGTGCATTTCAGCACGTTTTCTAAACATTTTGAAGAGTATAAGTGAGAAAATAAATGTTTGTTTTCTCAAAGTATACTAAAAAATTCGGAAGTATACTTTCGTCAGACCAAGATACTGTATTAACCGAAACACTATATGAAAGAATTAGCCTTAAGTTTCAAGCATGGACACTAAGTTTTTCCATTTTGTGAAGTCCAATTTATCAGGCATGTCTGAAAGTCCAATTTACTTTTAATTTACAATTTACAATTTACTTTTGCTGCTATGTACTGAAAAATTAAGAAGACAAAGAAGAAAGAAACTCGACCTTTCGGTTTGATATTTATGTTTCGGTCTGGTAGTTGTGCAAATGAGGAAACGAGCCATCATTTACTTCGGGTGCAATTCTTTCAAACAACGATTCTTGGAAATTGCTCGTTGTTCTAAAAATAAGATTATGCTGGCTCCAGGAATTTCGCGGTGCCCTCGAGAGGGTGTCATTACTCCAGCTTCTCGATGTCAGTTTTAGATTACAAATACGAGTTTTTTGCGCGTAGTACTATTAACCTTGTTGGAAACATGTTTTTCCCGTCAGACATTTCAATTTATCAACATAAAAACTGATCTCACTGAATTGCCATTTATCGCAATATCCAGTTAAAAAAAAAAAATTCTACTACCATAGCAAAGAATGTACAATTAATGTTTAGCTTCACATTTTCCCTTTCGCTTAACCTCAAGGAAAAATTCCCTAATTCATGCATCAGTGCAGTATCCTTCAGCAGAATTTAGTCGCAAAAGGTTAACTCGACCTAAGCCCCAAACAGGTTATACAAGAAGGGATGGCAAACAGACAAGAATTCGCCGCTTTCTTAACTTTTCAGTGCATTTCTTGTTACAGATTTCAAGAAATCCAATCGAAAGTATAGATCATAATAGCGCAGCGCACTGATTCTAAAAATAGCTTAAAGATTCGGACAAACCTTGCATTCTGTTTAACCGCTACTGAGGATTATACGAACCGATTTTATTATTTTTACTTATACGGTTACAATAATAACCCATGTTTGTCTTCGTTTTTATGACGTCACGGCTGCGCTGCGCTATTAAACACTGACATTTTTTTCCTGGTATCTTGGAAACCGGACGACTTTTATATTACATACATGAAAAGGAACATTTAGCCACAAAAGTAAACTATTTCAAATAGAAAAAAAGAAGCAATCGCAGTGATATATACTTTTTCTCAAAAACGAGAACATAAATAACTATCTGATGATGAGTGAAAGATTTTGTTAGCATCACTCGCGGCCGGCATTGAGATATGAACCGAACTTTACCGAACTTATTAGACTTATAAGAAGACGAAAAATAAGGTTATAGTTATCTCTTTATTAGCCGTACCGACTGGCTTTCTTTTTAGACTGTTTTCTACCACAAAATGCATGCTCCTATTCAAACACGGGGTCAAGCACGAGGGCAACAGGTTTGATAGCTACAGAGCTATTCACTTCTACCCTCGTAAAACGAATACAGTAAAACCCCGCGTGTAAGAACCTCGATTTTTATTTTCTTGTAAATAATAAATTACAGAGTACTGTATTTTATTATTTACAAGAAAATAAAACAGATTGACTTTGTATTTGGAAATTAAGAACCTACTTTGAGATTTCAGCCTGAAATGGTTCTTATTTGAAGGGTATGGCGCGTTTTCGGGTTCAAAATTAGATATGTGTAGCTTGTGCCAATTACTTTTGAATTCATTTCTTTTTACATCTTATTACTTACAAAAACATGTTTGTTTCACTCAAATTACCTTTGAAAACATGTAACCTAGAAGACAACTGACTTTTGAAACTGTTCTTGTGTAAATTATTTTTTTAAATTCATATCTTTCACCACCATGTATTACTTGCAAAAACACGGATTACTTTTGAAACACGTCTTTCGGCATCACTACTTTGAAAACACTGCTCTTTGCAGCATTATTTATCAAAGACCTTCCTTTCACTAAATGACTTTAACAAAACGAATTGAATCCGGTTTGTGCCCATTTAATACTATCGAAGCTAACACCTCGCTTACGTCTAATACAACGATCCTTTTCAATTAATTCTTCACATTCCAACGTAGCGACTTCCGCTTTGGCTTTCATTCATTACTTGCGAACAGTGATCGCATTACTTGCAAACACAAATTACTTTTGAAACATTTTTGAGCCAGGCGTTCCTGGTCAACTCTGAGCCTGATCATGTGACAAGAGACTAGGAGGAGCTAGCCTGCGTAGCCAGGCGTTCCTTGTGGATTTTGGGGGGCCTTGAGGAGACAGGGTGGAAGTACCAGAGACACCAATTCCTCTAGAAGCAATCCATTTCCACGAACTTTCCAATTCTGTAGATTCTTTGAGAGCAATATCTGATGAAGTTAAATCCCAATCTATAAGATACTGCAACTGTTCCCTCGGTATTTCGAATCGTGTGCGACCAACCTGCCCAGAATTACACACTTGGACACACACTTTCCAGAGACAGGGCCGTAGCCACCGGTACGGTTGGTCCGGTTTCAACCGAACCAAAGTTCGGGAAAAAAACATAAGAAAACTAGGAGCAGGCGTAGCTCAGTTGGTTGGTGCGCGACCTTCGGAGCTGAGGTCCACGGTACGATCTTTAGGATCTCCGCGTCTGTTTCGACTTCTCTCTAATCCGTGTAGCTTCAGCTTTAAATACTCTTAAAACAGAACACTGATGGAGAGAGGGGGTAAAGTGCGCACCGTCGGCTTCCATTGATAGCAGTTGAATTTCAACTGAAGGAACTACTGACATTAAATATAGGCACTTTACTTTACTTTAAAACCGAACCAATCAGAAATTTGTGACTGCGACCCCGAAAGATCGTTCTGCCTCTGACAAAAGAGAGGAAACAACCGCTAGGGAGCTCTCTACGTCTGCAAATACTGGTGTATTCGAGGCAATACGTCGAATGTGCTGCGTTATTTGTTGAAGTCGAAAGACTACATAGTCCACCAACTCCTCGCTTGAATCTTGATTTAAGCCTTCTAGAGAGATCGAGCAACAAATGACGAAGGGATGACAGAAGCCTCAACTGTTCTTCAGGAACATTTGAACACATGCAATTATATATTAATACTGGTTGACTAAATTTACATTAAATTTGATAAAGAACTACATAAATAAATATACTACAAGGCGTAAGTTCGCTCCTCCTAGTCTCTTGTCACATGATCAGGCTCAGAGTTGACCAGGAACGCCTGGCTCAAAAATGTTTCAAAAGTAATTTGTGTTTGCAAGTAATGCGATCACTGTTCGCAAGTAATGACTGAAAGCCAAAGCGGAATATTTCATTTTCAATATTTCAATATATTATTTGAGTGCGGCTTCTTGAAGTTATAAAGGTTTTTCCATGCTATATGCTAATGCTTTGACGTATGAGGAGGCATTTATGGTTATTTGTTGTTCCTCGTAATTCGAAACACCGTCTTCTATGTGAAAAATAGCTTGCAATAATTTCTATAAGAGCAATGGGGAAAACAATGACGTATTTCAAATTTAATTTATCTGTGCCAGTAATGTTTTGTATATTAAATGATTACTCCTCATACGTCAAAGCATTAGCATATGGCATGGAAAAACCTTTATAACTTCAAGAAGCCGCACTCAAACTATGAAATATTTTCGGGTTATTCCACATCTAACCCCATGTAGAATCAATACTCAGAATATTGTCAGAAGGGTGATAGGCAAGACTGTGGATCGACTGAGTAAAGCGACATTGCTTGTCGTATGTCTGTAAGTTGTATTGTGATTGGCTACTATAACGATGATTAGATAAACACAGGAGCCAGTTCTTGGAATTGGCACGCACTTGTCTTGTGATTGGCTGCTAAATCCAACTGATAAACAGAGGCAGCCTTGACAAAGTTAATAAGTATTTTTTGAGCCCGACACATAAGTTCTGTGTGTCTAGCTTTCAAACTCCTTGATAGTCCTGACTTTGCCCTTGAATTAAGTTGTTCTTAACCATTCCTTATGGAACAAAAGAAATCTAGATTTTTCTTCGCGTTTCTCTTAACAGTGGCCCATTTTGGTTCAGAATCATTCGTCGCTTAGTTTGCGGTTTACTTTTCTCGGTCTTTCAAAAAATGGTGCTTATTCTTAATATTCATTTTAGTGACAAAATAAAAATGAAAAACAAATAACATAGAAATTAAGAGTGAGACAAAGAAGAAAGAGGCTCGACCTTTCGGTTTGGTATTTGTGTTTCGGTCTGGTAGTTGTGCAAATGAGGAAACGAGCCTTCATAGACTTCGGTCCAATGCAATTCTTCGCAACAGGGAATTTTGGAAATCACTCGATGTTCTAAAAATAAGCCTGTAATTATACTGAGCTTCAGGGATTTCACTGCCCTCGGAGAGAGCGACTTTTTTATTCCGACTTAATGTGAGTCTTAGATTTTATATGCATATCGAGTTTGTGTTTTCGTACTTTTAACCTTCTTGGGGGGAAAACTGTAGACACTTCAAAATATCAACATAAAAATCTGAAATACAATTTATTACGTTCTATTCCTTTGAATTGTACTGCAATAGCAAAGAATGCACAATGTCGTTTCTAATGCCGGTATAGCTCCACACTTTCGCTTTCCTTTAACCTCAAGGGAAAAAAAAAAAACTAATTCGCGTTTCAGACTTTAGAATTTAGTCGCAGAAGGTTAACTCGACGTTTACCAGCAGGGGAAGTTGATATCAAATATAGACTTGACCAAGAAACTGGGGCTTCCTAAGCCTCAAACAGGTTCAGTTAAGGAGGGATGGCTTGAACGCACGAAAACTCGCTTTTATTGAAATTTCTTATATTTCAAGAATAAACGACTGAATAAACGTTCCATTCAAAGTAAGGCAATGATGTAGAAACTGGAAGAGTTTGCTGACCTTAGCTAAGAGATTTTTGGGATTTTAACAATACAGTTTTGCTTCGTTGTTGGTCGGTGTCTTGGCTAGCGCAGTATAATGGCGGTTATAACCGATTTATCTCTTGCCAATATTTAGTTCACAAATTCAGATTTTCCTTTCTTTAAAAAATACTGGTCAATTATAGCGGTCATATTTAGTTTTTTTAAACTGGTATTCTTCACCTCACACGTTCCGAGATTTTGTTGTAGCATTCGAATGAAACATTGAAATTTGTTCCCGTACTTGCGGCCATCTTAGATTTCTCGGACAAATGAACCGGGACTTTTACTCAAAGGAAAATTTAGTCAACCAAAGACAAGATTATCAGTTAGTTTATTAGCATTAATATTAATAAACTGTTTCAGTATTAGCTGTACACAAATTGGCTTTTATTTTAGACTATTTTATTCTCACAAAAAAATAAATAAATAAACACACAAAAAAATCAACACTTCTTCCTATTCGACCACGGGGTAAGAGCGAGGGCCACAAGTTTGTTAGCTACGAAGCTATTTTCGCAGTTCTAGACTCGTAAAACGAATATCATACGTTTGCTTATCTGTTTCATTTTTGTTTTTCTTCAAGACAGCCTGCAGTGGGGACTATCATTTATCATATCTTAATAAAGTGAGTAAAATAATAGTAATGATTGATGAAATAATAGTGTATTTTTAATTTTTCCTTAGATAAGTTAGAATCACTTCACCAAAAGTATAATCCTGCAATGGAATGTGATACAGTTTCGATGACGCTTCATGATTTGATGACTGAGACTGACAGAAGGGCAAACCAGAAACTGAAAGAATTTCATTATCTTGATTCCCAAATCCACGTTAATGGCCTAAAACTCAGCGATGACCTGGAAAGCAAAGTCCTTGGCAAAGAATCAGAGAATAGCAAAGAAGAAGTCACTAACCTTAAGGAAGAATTTCTAGATCTGATGAACAGAATAGAAGAACTTAAGGGGGAAAAACAGGAATCTAGGCTAAAATCTTTGGAAAAAGCGGTTGAACAAAACAAATTAAACCAAGAGAAAGAAATGAAGGAATTTAATGAATGGGTTGCCAACGACATCCTCAAAGTAATGGGCGAGTTTGAGAAGGACTTCGACGAAGCCCATTATAGCTTTAAGAAAGAAGTTAATAAGCGACTCAACCAAGACAAACCAACGCTGAAAAATAATGTTGAAATAAATTATTGCCAGTCTTATATTGCGGAAGTATGTTGGATTCTACAGGCCATGATGTATCACATCGTGCTGCCCGACCAGTTTGCTGAAGATTTGCCGTACAAAGTAAAGAACATTGAAGAAGATATTAACGATGAAGACTTGCTCGATGACCAAGAAAGACAAGAAGCTTGGAAAAGGTGGGTGGATTTGAAGGAAAAGCTTTGTTGGGAACCTTCTATTGAGAAAACGTTGAAAATGTTACAGAAAGAGGGAAACTATATGGACAATCCAGAAGGCCTGACGTTTGAAGAAGCAGAGAGAGTTGCCGAAGAGCTGAACAAACAAGGTAGATTAAGAGGAAGAACCGCATATGAAAAAGTCAAAAAAATTATCAATATGTGGAAAATATCCTATACATTGGCTCAGCCGTTGCCATGAACAAGTATTCAGTACATACTGATGTGCATGGTAAATGTTCTTAACTTATGATGCCGTAAAAGTTCGAATTTTTGGCATTACTTCTTGATCAAAACTGCACCAAATTGTTGTTGCTAATCAGTTCAACTAAACGAAGTTCAAACTAGGACAATTCAGCTTTGACATTTCGTTATTTTACTGCCGTATCGTGATCAGCAGTTGCGGTTTCGTTGCTTGATCTCGATAAATAGTTGATCTATATATTTACGTCGAAACCTACAAAACCTCCGGATAGCTGTATAAGTCAGGACATGCGCAGTGCTACCCTCACAGACTGAAAAAAAAAAGGATTTAAAGTTGCCAAGCTGACCTTAAGACTTTGATGGAGTCAATGGACCCGAGTTTACCATTTTAAATTAACCGGGCTATTTCATGCATTTCTACTATTTTACTCGCCCGAAGGTCACGTGACTACCAGAAGTCGGCATGACCATGCTAAAAATTCTCAACAACCTGAATATCACTTGAGGTCCAAGACTTATTTTCATAGGTTTGAAATATTACAGAAGATACGTTGTTAAAGTTGTTAAATAAATTGGTCAAATACCCTGCCTTAACATGCTTGAGTGAATTCATGTGAAAATTAGCAAGAAATTCTACTCCCCTTCTTTCTTTCTTCTTTTTTTTTTTTTTAACTTTCATTTTTTGGGACAAAAATCAGCCACTTCAATACATTTTCGACTTCTTTGAAAAATAACAAGACAATCCATCTTTCATCATAATTTCCCGGGTTTCATTAGTATTTTACTTTTTAAAATTTATAAAAGATTCAATAAATACCCTCTTTCATCACATATAATTTACTGGTCAAAAATTCCAAAATCAATTAAGTAGGGTTAATCTGCATGGCTGAGACCTACAGATGCAGAAAATGGCTTATGTTTTGAAATTGGCCCCGCCCAGCACCTGTTAAGGCCAAATAGGGGCTTGTGTCGACACTAGCAAGAATTCACTGGAATGATGCAAGAATGGTGTTTTCTGAAACCTCTTAATCTGCTGAACTTAAAACAGTTTATTGCAGGCTTATATCTGTAATATTTGTGAAGTTATCAAAAAAATTTGAATATTGCACTCAAGCACTTCAGAACAAAATAAAACACAAACTGCCATAACAGGTTTTTGAGGATAATTTACTGGGTTTAAGCAATTCCAAAAAAAAAACAGTAAGTGATCTAGTAGGGACACGATAGGCCATTTTGATATATTTTTATTTTCATTTGAAAAATAACAAGAAATTTCCACTTCCTTCAAAAATTCCCATTAGAAAAAAACATTGCGCTAGTATTACTGAAGTTTCATGGTTATATCGTTTACACGCTAGGGACATAATCAGCACTTTATTTCAATGTATTTTCTTCTAAAAAATAAAGAAAAAAATTCCTGTCATCATAATTTTCTGGAGTTCTCTTTATTTCAATATTTTATTGGGACTCTTAGTAGCCATTTCATTACATTCTCATTTAATGTAAAAAAATGTAAAAAATGTCCTCCTCTCTTGAATTATGTCTTAATGTAATAGAATGTTACTTGATGCATAATTTTTGTTTTAATAAATTTCTTTCATTGCTATAAATGGGATATTTTTTCAATTTTTCACTTTCCTTTATTCATTTTCTAGTTCAAGTATGAATGGTGTTCAAAACAAAACGTTTTTTAAATTAAATTTCTAGACTCTTCATTTGTAAAAATAATAGAAGTCTGAAATGGAGTAAATTTGTTTTTGCAATATAGTGGAGTGGTTTTCAAAAATTTGTGAAATACAATTTAGCATAATTTACACTTTACGTTTCATTGCTCACATTTTCTTTTTATTCTCTCTTTATTTCCATTTTAAGATTTTTAATTAATATACAACTAGTAAAAGTATGAAATGTGTTCATGAAATGAAATGGGATGGGAGAAATCCCCCTTTTTTATTTTTGTTCACTTTTTTCATTTATATCCAATTATATAATTCCAAAATAGAATAAACCATTTTGATGTATTTCCATTTTCACTTTTTGTTATTCATAATACTTGTCTGAATAGGGTGGAATATGTTTGAATGCAAAATAGGATAGACATGTCTTTCAATATCTTATTTCCAGTTTTCTTCATTTATACAAACATTGGTGTAAATTTTTTGATTGCAAAATGGTAAACAACCCTTTCCTATTATTTTCATTTCTTCATTTATAACTAGTATACAAGTCTACAATAATTGCAAGAATGAAAGGTTTGCTTTTCAATTTGAATTGGGAAAAATACTATTTCACCTACATTTTTATGTATTCCACACTTTGCTCATATTAATAATCAATAGAGTGCAAATAATATACCATAGGGAACATAAAGAACATAACGTAAAGAAAAGCACAAGACATAAAACAATGGAATTTAATAGATGGGTTAAAAATATACAATCCACACTGGAGCAAGATAAACAATAGATTGCAATTTGAAGTTGCACTCCACTGATTTCTTGATGCTTTGCTTATTTCTCTACTTCCACAGTTAGCACTAATCATTTATTATTAGCTGGCTATTTCATGGGTATACTATTTGCACTCTACATCTTTACATATACATGTATATTAAGTTATTGAGAATTAATATCTATTGATTGTTTTCTTCGTCATTTGAATCAGTATCCCAATGTTCACTAGTACTGTCACTATCATCTACATCTTCCATTTCATTTGAGAAGTCATTGTCTTCATCTGTGGGTATCATAACTGGGTTATTACTGGTGCTAATGTAATGGATCTTCTCTTCCACAAAGTAAGGAGAAACTCCCAAGCCTTCCAATTGTTTCGTAAGTTTAGAAATGTCTTCATACATAGCAGCACATTTTTGTAATAGTAATGCTTTCAACCCAGGCTTCATGTTCATAGTGCATTGATTCCTTATAGCCTGCAATTGAGCAAACTTTGCTTGAACAAGACGGATCATTTCTGTCTTGACAAGCTCCACCTCTTCTTCACACCTTTCTCTGTAGCTGTACAAACTGATTATCTTCTTCCTTACAGACTGAGGGATTTCATCATTAGTCTCATTTGAAACAGCACTAAAAATTGTATTTGATGGGTCCTTGATCTCATGGAAAGTCAACCTTTCTGATGTATCCACCAATGCATTAAATACAACCAAACACTTTTCCATGGATTTTGTGGCTTTACTGATTTGTGTTGATAGCTTAATGGCTTATGCTTTGACCATCTGCAAAATAAAAAAACAATAGTACTGTCATACATTTTTGCTTGTTTAACAACAGATCCAGATACTCAATATGCTGCATGCGCTTCAACTGCTTTGCTAAAACAAATGAACACCATATAAATTATACTAGATTGCATAAATTATCAGCCACAAATGTATATCAAGCTACTTGCAGGAGAACAGTTGAAAATAGTCTTGAATATCGATAAATCATAACCTGCATATTTTTTCTTCATTTCTAAAAGAAATGTGCGTTCTGAAGCCAAACGATGTATGTCAAGCAATGCTAGAGTCTTCTTCTTAATAAACAATCGCTTCTTGACAGTTTCAAAAACTGTAGCATCCTCCTTCCATCTTGTTTTGATATTGTACTTTTTTTCTATGGAGACCAACTCCTTTTCTTTCCTAAAAATTGTAGAATAATAAATTATTGAATATACAAATAAACTTGTCACGAGTGACCTTGCAGCACATCAGCTTCATTATGTGGTTTTATATCTGCAGTTGGTAGAGAATTGCACAATAATCATTGTCCACAATAATCAGGCATAAATTTTCACCTCTTTTTCTTATTCTGAATGGACTCTGTGGCCTCTTGACCTATATCCATGCATCTCAAGTCAGCACTGTAAAATACAATGAAGTGACTGTTAATTTTTTGGATATTATGTACACATTATTTGCCCAGTCTGGTGAGCATCATGATATTTTGAAATAAAAAAAGGCACTAAAACAACAACGAAACAATGAAATTATGTTTTTTTAACTTTTACAGTAACTACAAATAAACATTACCTTAACATTTGCACTTCAAGTAGGGTATCCACATACTTTTCATCCCAAAGAAGCTCAAGCACTAAAGTTCAAAAGAAAAGATAAACATTCTGAATGATTAGTAGTGCTTAAAAAACGAGTAGGAGTGTTTTATACCTGATTAAACTCATCGTTAATGATGAGCTTGGCGTTAGGTGCATATTCGGTGGGATGGGCGGAGCCAGGCACAAATTAGCGGTAACCATGGTCACCCTGTCACCACCCACCGAACACCTGTCACATTGACCGCGACCAGTCAATGGAATACTTACCTCTACTTACCTGTACCAATGGTAGGGATGGCGGGCGGGAAATTAAACTCGTGTTGTAGCGTAATAGCGTCGTATAGCAAGTGCTAGCGATAGATAGCGATGGCGAATAAAGGTTCGCGTGGTTGGCATTAAGCTAGCGTGATCACGTGTGTAGCGTCTTATCGTATTTCGTAATGATAGCTATGATCCATATCTCATACAGGCCACAGAGATCGACTAGAATAGATTGCGACATGCTATAAACAACTTGCTAGCTGAGTCGATCAACGATCGCGTGAGGTAATAAATGCGTTGACAGCGGAGATAGCGGTATGCGTCCGGACAACGCTACTGCGAGATGTCATTGACCTCGAGTCTAACTTAGCCTAAATTACATTTAACCACATTTAAACACGATCTACGAGTTTTTTGAACTGCTTAAAACACTCATGAACAATTTATAAGATTTTGGTTCAACTGGAGCCACCATACACGTCACAAACATGGATTTTTATACTTCGATAGAGATTTGACGTCACGGGCATGCACAACCAGATTCAATAGAAGCTCCCACACGTTGGATATTGCGTGTCAAGGCAAAGACAGGCACGTTAGTCAAAGATTTTTAGGGTCGACTATGGCCTTGATGAGGCTCTAAGTCTTCATCTAAACTTGGATGCATACTTCATCCCTGATGAAGTCATCCTCATAGTATTCGAGTGGTCTTTATATAAAGACACATGTCTCTTTATATAAAATCACTTGAATACTAATGAAGAGGACTTTATCGGGTATAAAGGTTCATGCACGTGACGTGTATGGTGGCTCCAATTGGACCATAAGCTTATGAATTATTAATGAGTGTTTTAAACTTATTTATCAAACTTGATAAATTAACTAGTCCATCTTTTTAGATAGATTATGGCACCAAGATTATTGATTAAGATTGAAAGCACCTCCTCCATACATGAAATGTGTAAAATTTTGAAAATATTTCAAGTTTTACACAATTGTATTTATTCTTCCCTTATGACTTTTATGTTCCTTAAAAGTGGAAAATTCAACCTTTTTTGGCAGTAATTTTAGTGTGATATTTTACCATTTTCTCTTGGCTTAATGTCTGTAAACTCTGCTGTTTCCCACTGTTTTATAACTTCTTCTGTGCATGGGTCTAAAGTGAGAAAAAAAATTTTTTTTTTAATTTTTTAATTTTTGAAGTTCGAGACTGTCATTATACATTACATTTATTGATAATTTATATCAGTGCAGTACAGATCATCTTTCATTTTCACAATGATACAGTTGTTGTCATACTAGTGAAAAACAGTAAGGGTACTACATTGATCATTTGTGATCATATAGCAGTCAATTTGAACATTTCAGATTTTGAAGATTTTCCTTGGCTCACATGATATCCACTCTATTATAATATGATATAGGTTGATAATCTGAATAACCGTAATATGGAGAATTTGAATTCCTACAGTGTTTCAGATTATCAACAAAATGAAAAATGTTATTGCTAAGAGTGACAAGGATATAAAAGATTTGAGGTACGAAACGTTTGCCAAGATCAGGCAACTAGAAGATAATCATTCAAGAGAAATGGACGAAATGCGTGAATCAAACAATTTCCTCGAAAATGAAGTAAAGGAACTTAAAACGCAAAAGTCAAAAATGGGAAGTGATGAAAATGAGTGTAAAAAGTATGCGAACTACTGTACAGACGACAATCAGCATATTTTGTACATTCGACAACTCTGTTCAGACTTGCAAACAAACTGATATGTCATTCCGAAGCGCTGTCACGTTGAGCATCGTGCTTATAAAGTTAACCACATTATAGACGATATTGGTGATAGCACAATACTCAGTGAAGAAGAGCAAAACGATGCCAAGAGGAGGTGGAAAGAATTGCAAAGTAAAATGAGACTAGCAGACTAGCAGAGCGTACGGACGTGTTTAACTCAGCTCCTGTTTTTTTCTGTTTTTTTTCCCTTGAATGAGCACTTATATGTTTATGTAAACGTTTGTTTCTGGTGGCTGAGTGCTTCTTGGGGAGTTATTTTGTTTCACTTGGTGTTAAGTTCTGAATTTTTGCTGAAATGTCTTCGAGCGAAGGAATCACCACGAGGAGCCGTGCTAGATCCGAAGGAGTTATGGATTCACTTTCTCCGGAGCTCAAGGATGAAATAATGAATACTGTTAGAGATGCGATTATTACAGCTATGGCGGAGGTGAATAATTCCTATCAAAGAGAAAATTCAAAGTCTTGAACAGAGAATTGATGGTTTGGAAGTACAAGTACTTGAGCTGTCGCTACAGCAAAATAAGGTATCTCTGAAAGCAAACGACAACGAACAATACAGTCGAAGGCATAATGTTAGAATAGCTGGATTTCTGGAGGAAGATGGCGAGAATTGCGTCGATAAGGTTATCAATTTCTGTAACGAAAAAATAAAATTAAAACTGTCTTCGAACGACATTGATAGAGCCCATCGTGTGGGAAAACCAAAGTCCAATAAACCTCGAGCAATTATCGTCCGCTTACAGGCACATCGTCATAAGGTTGCAATATTGAAGAACAGAAGGAATCTGAGGGGAACTAATTTCTATGTCAATGAGGATTTGACAAAAGAAAACCAGGTGCTGTTCTCTCAAGCTAGAAGGAGTGGAAATGTAAAGAGTGCCTGGACCATTGATGGTAAAATCTTTGCTAAGCGAAAAGATGATGATAAAATATACATGGTCTCTTCTTTTTCTGATCTCACCAAGTATAATCTAGGTGTTCCAATGCCCAAGTAAGTCTTGGTTACCAGATGAAAGTCTCGCTGACTTTAATTCTACCTCGCATTTGCATACAATCGGAGGTCACGTGAGATAGCAAGCATGCGTATCCGAGCTCAGTGCGAGTTGTTGTCCGAGCATACAGTCGCGATTTGTCTTAGAGGAGTTGAAATTGCTTCTTTTCGACGAAAATTATCCCAAGATAGTTTTAAAAATGGCTGAAAACATCAGCCTAGATTCTGAAGACGAAGGAAAGGGACCGGAAAGTCATTCCAAGAAGACCGTTGACAGTGGTGAAGGAACTTCGGAGTCGGCCATGCCGCTCGATACATCAACCGACCAACTTACCCGCTTAACATCAGTGATTAATCAACTTACAGAACATCTAATTGGCAAAGAAAATCCTACAAAATTGCAAGAAGACTCTTCAAGAACCCCTTCCGTGAAGGGAAAAGGCAAAGGGCCGGCAAAACGTTCAGCGGCCCCTGAAGATCGTCCCGCCAAAAAACGGCGCCAAGATGGCCGCTCCACGAGCACGCCTGATGGCGAGGATGATCGAGACCCTGAGGAAATCATGAATGAGATCATTGGTAAAAACAATGTCTCAGATGAATCTGAACACGAACATGAATCTGGTGAGTCAGATATTGATGAAACACTAGCCGAACTCCAAAAGGAGTACGAGTCTGATGACATAACTGGGGCCAAGCTCCAACATAACCAGCTCGCTAAGCTAGTTGACAAAATGCTTCGACATCGTATGTCGGATAAAGCATTAAAAGACAAGTTAGATCGCATAGAAAGGCCGGAAAACTGTCAAAATGCAAAGCCTACTAGGGTGAATCCAGGCATCTGGCGAAGGCTCAGAGATTACACTAGAAAAACTGATGCACAAATGTACAAAATTCAACAAGCTCTAGTGAAAGGAATGATACCAGTCATGCGCATGACTGACCTGTCCATGACAGGGCACCTGAGCGGCGACCAACTTCAGCAGATGAAGAAAAAGGGCTTAGAGGCCTTATCTCTCTTCTCACATGCAAACTATGAGATAAATGTGCAGAGAAAATTGTTTATGAAGTCAGACATAGGCAAGGATTATGCCTATCTGTGCTCTTCACAGATTCCCTTCTCTGACATGCTTTTTGGAGATGACCTCCAAAAACAATTGAAAGATATTGGTGACCAGAACAAAATTGGTGCCAGAATCCAATCCAAAGACTACCGTAGCAACAATTCATATGGTAATTCGCATGGTAGCAAATACAGGAATTCAAAAAACTCCAGAGGCCAGGACTACAAACCCTGGAAAAGGAAAGAAGGTCAGAGACAGAGCACAAAACAACGACAACAGTCAAAATAGACACAAAAAGCTCTAATGACCTGGTAAGTGCATGCACTATCAACAAAAATTTTAAAGCTGGTAATATAGCTAATTTTATAGACACCTGGAGGTTGCTAACATCCGATAGTACCATACTTGAGATCGTAACTGGCTATCGTATAGCCTTTGACTCAGAGCCTCATCAAACAGTAGCTCCCTGCATTCATTTCTCCAAAGGAGAGGAACAAATTATAGACAAAGAGATTGCTAAATTGCGAGATAAAAATGTTATTGTGGAAACTACTCACTGTGAAGATGAGTTCATATCAACCATATTCACAAGACCCAAAAAGGATGGATCACACAGGCTGATCCTAAACCTAAAAAGACTCAATGAACATGTAACCTATGAGCATTTTAAAATGGAGTCCTTACAATCAGCTGCCCAACTCGTTAAACAAGGGTCATGGATGGCAGTTATTGATCTCAAGGATGCGTACTATTCAGTGCCTATAGCATTTGAACACAGAAAGTACCTCAGATTTAATTTTAAAAATACATTATATGAATTTACATGCTTACCTAATGGGCTATCTAGTGCCCCTAGGTCATTCACTAAGCTTATGAAACCAGTTTATGCTACCCTTAGAGTTAAGGGCAACCATTTAGTGGGATATATCGATGACATTCTTTTGTTAGCTGATACCCCTCAGGAACTTAATAATCAAACTAAAGATGCAACTAACTTGCTTAGCTCATTGGGCTTTACAGTCCATGACATCAAATCAATAATTACACCATCACAGCAAGTTAAATTCCTGGGATTCATTATTAACTCGACTACTATGGATATATCTATGGTTCCTGATAAAGTTGACAAGCTAAAACAATCATGTGCAAAACTATTAAAACATCAGGGACTTGTACCTATAAGAGAAGTTGCCTCTGTAGTAGGCCTTATGGTTGCCTCATTCCCTGGAGTGTACTATGGACCCCTATTTTATAGGTCCCTAGAGAATGACAAAACAAATGCACTAAAATCACATAATTGGAATCTAGATAGTGAAATGAGCATCTCACCCGTTGCTAGGAAAGATCTAGAATGGTGGATTAGGGAATGTGACCTCTTCCCTTGCCCACTAGTCTTACAACCACCTGAGCTCACCCTAAAAACTGATAGTTCACTCTCAGGCTGGGGTGGCATAATTGAAGGAACAGACTTAATAGCACGGGGAAGATGGTCACCAGAGGAATCACTTAACCACATTAATTTTCTAGAGATGAAAGCAGTGTTTTTATGCCTTAAATCTCTATGTCATCAGTTGCATGATAAGGTTATAAAAGTGCTATGTGATAATACCACAGCAGTCGCATACCTCCAGCATATGGGAGGCACTCATTCCCCACAATGTAATGAAATTACAAGGGATATTATACTATGGTGTAAAGAAAGAAGCTTAAAACTGTCTGTCTCCCACTTGCCTGGCTGTCTTAACACTGAGGCAGATGAAGCCAGCCGGAAAAATGACAGCAATACTGAGTGGTCCCTTGACCTAGACTCTTTTCAAAACCTCACAAAATGTTGGGGAATGCCGGAGATAGACATGTTTGCTTCTAGACTTAACCATAAAGTCCAAAAATATGTAGCCTGGAAACCTGACCCAGGTGCCATAGCCATTGATGCATTTACAATTGACTGGGGAAAATATCAACTAATATACTGCTTTCCCCCTTTTAGCCTTATAGGGAAAGTTCTTCAGAAAATACAGTTAGACAAAGTAATGGCAATCTTGATAATTCCTCATTGGACAACACAGTTCTGGTATCCGAGGCTATTGCAAATGCTCCAAGCTCAACCAATAAAGATAACAAACAAACGAAAAACACTGATGCTGCCTCACAGCCCAGAGGAGGTACATCCACTTTACCCCAAACTGCAACTTCTTGGTTGTCTTGTATCAGGTTAGCTCTTACAAATCAAGGAGTAACAGGCGAACCTCTTGACATTATACTTCAATCCTGGAGGACAGGGACTCGTAAGCAATATCAGACATATGTTGCAGCATGGGTCAAGTTCTGCGAGGAGCATAATGTTCATAGTTTTCAGCCCAGCCTTCAAAATGTCCTTCAATTTTTGTGTCATTTATCTAAATCTATGGGTTACAGTGCAGTAGGAACAGCTAGAAGTGCTTTATCAAGCTTCATCAAAATTGATGGGGTGAAGCTGGGCAGCCATCCTGTTGTGTCCAGATTTATGTCAGGGTTGTTTAACCTCAAACCTGCATTGCCACGATATATTGCCACATGGGATCCACAGCAAGTGCTACTTCACTTGAAGAAATTCCCTACAGCCAGAGAACTATCTCTCAAACTGCTCACGCATAAGCTAGTCATGATTATGGTACTTATATCCGCTCAAAGAACACAAACACTCCAGTTACTGTCTTTAGATAACATGAATGTACAGCCAAATGAAATTTCATTCAATATAACTTCATGCCTAAAACAGACCAGAAACACTGGGGGGAAAAACAGACACTTGACTCCCATTGTCTTCAAGCGTTACACTTTAGATGAAAAACTTTGTGTGCTTACTCTGTTGAATGTTTACATTGAAAGAACTGCTTCCCTTAGGAAGGATTCTCGTCAACTGCTTATTTGTCATGCCAAGCCTCATGGACCAGCATCCAGAGACTCTATCTCTAGGTGGATTAAACAAACCATGAAAGCAGCTGGAATTGACACTAGCGTTTTTAAAAGTCATAGTACTCGGTCAGCGTCAACTTCAGCAGCTAAAGCTGCAGATGTTCCTATCGAAGACATAATGACCACAGCTGGCTGGAGTTCAGAGTCAGTATTCGCACGATTCTATGACAGACCAGTTGTAAAGCCAAATAACTTTGCAGAAGCAGTGTTGGCTTCCTCGAACAATTAATATTCAGGCTTAGTCCTATATTGCTGTTACAAATTTATTGTTAATTGTTCTTTTACCTATGTTACAAGGTTTCATTTTGACATTATTATACATGAATCTCAGTAGAAATAAAATTCATGTAGCTATTACTGTTGTGAGGGCTAATTTTGTGAGACTTTGAGCTTTGAAATCTCACGTGACCTCCGATTGTATGCAAATGCGAGGTAGAATTGATAAATTAAACGAAACTTACCTGTAAGTTGAAGTTTGATAGAGATTCTACCGTAGCATTTGCAGAAATGAGGAGGTCACATCCCTCCCTAAAACCCATTCACCCTGGGCATTAGTGTATGCCCCCATATGTACTTTTCAAAGTCACCCAAAATTCTTTAAAGACTGAGCTCGGATACGCATGCTTGCTATCTCACGTGACCTCCTCATTTCTGCAAATGCTACGGTAGAATCTCTATCAAACTTCAACTTACAGGTAAGTTTCGTTTAATTTATCAACTTATTGACACTATGAACTCTATAGAACATTATAATTCGTTTCTTTATATTATTTCATTAGCTTCTTTTTGTGTGTTCTATTTTTGCTTTACTAGTTATTATATTTTACGAAATCTGATGCAGTTTGAGGTAAGTTTTATTTATATTTTTCTGTTATTTCTTGATAATGGGAGTTAATCTTGAAATTTATAGAGCAGCGATAGGTTTCTTTAATGCACTAAAAATTTCGAAACTAAGATTTGCATTGAATTTAAATTTCTTATGTGTGTTTGTTTTAGGTATGTTGTTATCTAATTTCTTTTTCCTGAGTTTAATTTTGGCGAATGATATCGAAACTAATCCGGGTCCAAATTATTCTAATCTGTTTAATTTTGGCCACTTGAATGTTAGGAGCTTGTTAGCTGGAGATAAGCTAGATGAGATATCTTTTCTACTTAAAGACAAAAAAATTAGTATTTTTGGAATGACTGAAACCTGGCTTAGCGATCGTATTTCTAATGACAACCTTTTTATTCAAGGTTACAATACAATTATTCGACTTGATCGACACGGAAGAATAGGGGGCGGTGTCGCATTTTATACATCTGACTCTCTATTGGTTAAACAAAGAGCTGACTTGTTAATTGCCGGTTTTGAATGTCTTTGGATCGAATTCAAACTGAAACAATTTGATTTCTTGTGTGGAGTTTGTTATAGACCGCCAGATAATGATCTTGCCTCTGTAACAAACTTTTTCGATCATTTCCAGTCAGTTTTGGATAGGATAAACCAAATGCCAAAAAGGTATAAGATTGTAGTTCTTGGCGACTTTAATCACAGGTAGCCCAAGCTTGGTTTCTGTGGTGTCCTGTTATAAGGAAATGTATGGGGAATCATCAAAAATTTCAATAAAATCATCAAAACGTGAAATAAAGCCTCGAAATTTGACCCTATCATTGAGAAATAGCACTTCTTTCGCTCTGCGTGGTTATTTTTTGAAAAAAAAAAAAAAAAAAAACCACGCAGAGCGAAAGAAGTGCTATTTCTCAATGATAGGGTCAAATTTCGAGGCTTTATTTCACGTTTTGATGATTTTATTGAAATTTTTGATGATTCCCCATACATTTCCTTATAACAGGACACCACAGAAACCAAGCTTGGGCTACCTGTGCTTTAATGCTCACTATGATGTTGTACATTCATCAGAAAGTACTAGTATAGGCTTTCAACTTCGCAGCTTTCTTGAAAGAAATAGTCTTACACAATTGATTACCGAACCAACCCGGGTGACTCATAATAGTTCAACAATTTTGGATCTTTTCATTACAAATTGCCCAAATTCTTTTACAGAATCTGGAATTTTGAGCCCACCGTCTAATTGTGACCACTCTGTTATTTTTGCCAAAATAAATATCGCAAATCACGCTTCTATTTCTTTTAAAAGAGACGTTTGGGACTTTAGTAATGTTGATACTCGTAGATTTAATGGTGAATTGCTTCGTGCTGACTTGCATAGTTTGTTAGAAGACGCTACTGATATTGATGAAGTCTATGGTAATTGGTTTGCTCGATTTCGTTCTATTGTAGAAAAGCATATTCCATTCAAATCTGTCACAATTACTGGCCTAATGATAAACCGTGGATGAATAATAAGGTACGGTTATCTATCAAAAAACGTGATCGATTACTTCGTATTCATAACAGCGTTAAATCAGATCTCTCTTGGGAGCGCTACCGCCGTCAACGTAATTATACCGTGTCTTTAATAAGGTTTGTTAAAAAATCTTATTATGTCAAAGCAAACAAGGATCTAAGTGATCCTGCGATTAATGCTAAGAAATGGTGGTCGATTACTAAACGTCTTTGTGGTAGCACAGCCTCTTCAATTCCCACTATAGTGGAAGATGAGGTTCCTATTGTTGATCCTAAGGCCAAGGCCTGTCTGTTTAACGATTTTTTTGTTTCCCAGACATCACTACCAGATTCTGATAGTTTACCACCTTCATTACCGCCATTTTTGGCGGGTGTTTCGATTTCCAATGTTATAGCAATGAAAGATGAAGTTTTGAATTTAATGAAAAGTGTTGATATTTCCAAAGCGTGTGGGCATGATGGCATCGGTAATAGAATTATAAAACTTTGTGCTGATGGTTTCCATGACTTCTTTACTGGTTTTATTAATTTGTCGTTTACACTAGGTAAATATCCCAAGGAGTGGAAACGTGCAAACGTCATTCCCCTATTTAAAAAAGATAATCGCCAGTTGAAAATAAATTATCGACCAGTTTCACTTTTACCTTCTTTATCAAAACTATGTGAAAAGGTTGTGTTTTTACGTCTTTACGAGTATTTAATTGATATTAATTTTTTGTACAAATATCAATCCGGGTTTAGGCCAGGTGATTCAACCGTAAATCAACTTACTCATCTTGTACATCTAATTTATCAAGCTTTGGACAAGGGGAAAGATGTCAGAATTGTCTTCTTGGATATAACTAAGGCATTTGACAAAGTTTGGCATGCTGGTTTACTTTGTAAGCTAGAGGCACTTGGTGTTAAAGGTATGTTGTTACAGTGGATTGAGAGTTATTTGTATAGGAGGGAACAACGTGTTGTAATAGAGGGCCAATGTTCTGCTTGGAGAGTTATTGGGGCAGGTGTTCCACAGGGATCTGTCTTAGGCCCACTTCTTTTCTTAGTTTATATAAATGATATTGTATCTGGTCTTAACTCTCTTCCTTATATATATGCAGATGATACTACTCTCTTTGAAATTGTAGATAAACCCTACTTATCAGCTGACAGACTTAACCGTGATCTTTCCAGCATTAGTGATTGGTCTCATAAATGGAAAGTTACATTAAATCCTTCTAAATCACGGTGTATCACTTTTTCTTTGAAACGTGAAAATGACCCTCACCCCGACCTTTTTTTGGATGGAAGAAGGGTTGACGATGTCAAAACCCATGAGCATCTTGGGGTAACTTTGACTAGTAATATGACTTGGAAAGAGCACGTTGTAAAGAAAAGTGACAAAGCATATAAACGACTTAATTTACTGAAATCTTTAAAGTATAAACTAAATAGATCAACTCTCATTTGTTTATATAAAAGTTTAATTAGGTCTCTTTTGGAATATGCTGACGTTATTTGGGATAATTGCTCTAAAGCTGAAGTGGAATTGTTAGAACATATTCAGTACGAATCTGCCAGAGTGGTCACTGGTGCAATTAAAGGAACTAGTTCTAAACTTTTACGTGAGGAATTAGCGTGGGATGAGTTAAGCTCTAGACGTAAAGTTCATAAACTTGTACATTTTTATAAAATTGTGTCAAATGCGACCCCTCTCTATCTTTCCGAGTTACTTCCTTCCACAGTTTATCAGCAATCAAAACGCGCTCTCAGATCAAATTCTAATTTCTGTCTTTTTCCTTGTAGGACAGAACGTTTTGCACAGTCTTTTTTTCCGTCGGTTGTTAAATTATGGAATCCTTTGGATCTACAAACTAGGAATATAGGATCTTTGCAAACTTTTAAAAACGAGATTTGTGACAAATTCTTTTCCCCAAAATATAACAAATTATTTGATTATTCCTTTTCCAGAACAGCGTCTATTCTACACACCCGGCTTAGACTAGAAGCGTGTGCTTTAAATGAGTATTTGTTTCGTATCAATTGTTCGCCTTCTCCGAAATGTGTTTGTGGGACTTCGAATGAAACAGTAATGCACTTTTTCTTTGTATGTCCTCGATTCGCTGCTCAACGTTCTTCTTTTCTTACCTCAATTGCACAGATTTGTGGATCATTGTGGACAAATTTGTTCTCAAAAAAGCAAAAATTAAATTGTTTACTTTATGGCTTTAAGGAATTAGACTTAAAAAGTAATTATAAACTATTTTCTGAAGTTCAAAAATATATTCTAGCTACTAATCGTTTTCAATCCGACTTTGATGCTACATAGTTCCCCCCACCCCCCCCCCCACCCCCCATTGTTATCTCATTATAAGATTGTTGTACTAGTTTTAGTTCGTATTTATTGTGTATTTATTGTACTTATTTTCTAATTTCCGCTTTTGCTACTTATTATTTATATTGTAAAATAGACGTAAGCCCCCTTGTTAAGTCTCGTTGCTTTTGGGGGCAAATGTTATGATAAATATGTTTAAATGAAATAAAAAATAAAAAAAAGTAAAATAGATTGGTCAGAAGAACAAACGATTGATAAAAGCGATAAAGCGAATACAATACCAGAGAAACCAAGTCGCGCATCCCAAAGTCCTTAGGGAAGAAGAAGCAAAAAGTGCGGCCGAGGAGTTAAAAAAACAAGGAAAATTGAATGTAAAACCTTCATTTGAGGATCTCATTGAATTAATCAATCTATGGAAATCATCAAAGTCCCTTCACGAAGCACGATCCGGCTGATGCATGTGACCAAGCTCGTAAAACACTTCCATGTTCATTGATCACAGACTCATTTACTTAGGGTTGGCCTCATATCAGCGTTAAAATATTCACATTTGAAATAGGAAATGTGAAGAAAATAATACACAACTTTAACAATACCAGCACTTTTAAAAGTTCACAAACGGATATTTTTAATCGGATATTTTTAAATCCGCAACTTTCATACCGATTCCACCGTCCAGCCACACCAGGCCGTATTCAAAAAAATCACTTGATAAATGTGGAAGTGACTTAATGTTTACGCATTTTTCCTTTTTAAATATTTACGTTTTTGGTTATAATTGGGATTCCTGTGGAAAGCCGGCCGAGATATACTGAAATGGGGCTTTTCGTTTTCTATCACAAATCGGCCATTAGTGTCTCTAGGGCGCATGAGCTTTGCTGGCGAACTCATGATAACGAAGGCTCGCAGCACGTAACACGACTAAAACAAGCCCTTGGAAGCTTCGGTGCTCTCTCTGACGTCTAGTTTTTTAATGGTTTATAATTTTGATATATGAATTCTACCCTGAAACTAAGTTCCATAAAATGACATGCTATAGACCCCTTGTAGCACGTCGGAATGAAGCTTAATTTAGAGTACATAACAATAGGTTCCCAATTCTCTTCTTTCCCATACCCATAATACTTTGCGGCTTTGGGGGGTAACCAGAGGAAAAACTGAACCGCATTTATTTTGCTGAAGGCTGATCAGACAATGTTGAAAATACCTCGTTCGATATCCAATTATAAAATGAAACAGTAAGAAACAGAAAGAGATGAAAAAGTTTAAAGTAAGTTTTTAATATTTCTTCGTAAGTCAATACATTTTCTGTAACAACAAACCTTTTGATGTTCTACAAAATGAACTCAGAATGAACTGATAATCAGTACTTTACAGATCAAAAAAGGTATAGTGTACATTTAATAGACCTTATTCGTGGTGTGACAATGTTTTCCCAATTCAGCGTGACAAACCTCCAGAGGATTCATTTTCTTTTGTTTTTACTCTTCGAAAAATTCATGAGTATCCTAAAGGATACGAAAGGAATAACGATGATATCCCGACGAGTCGCAAAACAATAGCTCTTCCTTCCCCCAGAGGTTTGTCACGTTGAATTGGGAAAACATTGTCACACCACGAATAAGGTCTATTGAAGAACGTTTCATTTTGGGACAGCGTTTTGATTGGTTACGCGTTTTGATTGGTTACGCGTTTTGATTGGTTACGCGTTTTGATTGGTTAACTCCAAGTCGCAAAGCATTATGGGGCACGCGAAAGTAGAGAATTCTCATGAGATTGATATTAAGCTGCTTGTACGTGACATGCAAGGAGTTTTCCACCAAGAGGTATTTTGACTTTGTATAGCTGAGTGAATTCGGGTTTTGCAATATATCAACTATACAATAAGTTTATATAGAGAAAACATATCGCTCTGGGATCCTCACGAATACCCTACATTTCATATTCTGGCTGCGTTACCAGCGTGGTTGGTCCTTGTAGTGTAGTGGTTAACACATCGGAGTAGAATACCGAAGACGTGGGTTCGAATCCTGCCAAGGGTATTTGATATTTTTCTCTTATTCTCTCTACTTCAATAGGTTTACATACATGTTTTTATACACGAAACGCTCAAAATCTACAATTTATCCTTTTTTGTGTGTAAGGAGATCTAAATAGATCGTAGCAAGATGAAAATGCATTTTGGCTTTCAAGCTACAGTACACTGATTTCAATCTAAGAACTGTAACATACGAAACTTGTTCAAATGCTCTGATTGTTCATCACTCTCTGCACTGTCTAGTTATCATACAGGTTTTGTTGTAAGAGCAGACGACACGCGTCAAACCAATCATAATGCGCGAAATTAATGACCGTCCAATCAGAATGTTGCATTTTAACAAGACTACGTCACGGTTACGCACCTTCACTATCATACGAACACATGTAAAAAACCAACTACGCCCTATTTCTATTGTTTGATGTCGGGTTTGAACTTCGATGGAAAACCTGTCCTGGGTTTTGAATTCAGCCCCAATCTCCTCTGTTAGTATCAATGCTGAATTCAAAACCCGGGACAGGTTTTTCATTGGAATTCAAACCGACATCAAACATTAAAAATAGGGCTTGGTTGTTTTTTAAACCAGTTAAAATACACGTGCTCGGATTTGCATTGGAATTCAAGACCGAGGGCCGCCTGCAAACCCTAGCGATTTAACCTTTATTTAAATGAATAGTGTATTTTATTTGCTGTTTATCGAACAGGAAAATATGTCATGCAGTCAAGAGTAGGAAGGACTTGTTACCTGGTTTAATTTCTTAAAATCCACCACCTGATGAAAGATATGGTCTAGTATGTGCTTGGCGTCACGATTATCGATAGGGAGTTTATGGGTAACCCCTAGGATATCCCCACACTCTCGTACGTAATACTCGAGATCATCCTCTGTACCTGATGGGGAAATTAATAAAAAATAATGATTAATAAGAGAAAAAGTTTAAGGTCCCTTATAAACCTTGCTCAAAATTATCGTGGATACGAGGCTAGCATGAAAATACAAAAGGAATCAGACTTTTTCTCGATGGAATTCGTGGCATTTCTTTTGTATTTCCATGCAAGCCTCGCATTCAAGATTGAGAAGGGCCCGTTTCACTATTCAACCTTACAGGCAGCAGGGCCAAGTATATTAGACATCAAAGTTGTTGTTTTTCATAGAGTGGAAAACCAGACATACTTAACAGTGGTTCAAACATTAATACTCCGTTAGCCTTTCATTAGCCCTTCAATTTCTCATCCCAACGGAGGCGACACTAGAGAAAAACGTTTCATCACGTTTCCTAAGAACTTTGAAGAGTTTGAGTGAGAAAATAAATGTTTGTTTTCTCAAAGTATACAAAAAAGTTCGAGAGTATACTTTTGTCAGACTAAGATACTGTATTAACAAACACAATATGAAAGAATTAGTCTTAAGTTTCAAGCATGGACACTAAGTTTTGGCATTTTGTGAAGTCCAATTTATCAGGCATGTTTGAAAGTCAAATTTACGGATTCAGAGCATGCGCAGACGTTTTGCACTCGTGTCAACGGAGGCATACGTTCAGTACCTATTCGTACCAGTCCCTTACAGAGCGAGTATAAATACAGTTCCCCCCAGATCAACCTCGCGCTATTTCGTATGAACGTTGCAACATGGATTTGACGTTTTTCAATGAAAGTTCCAGCCCCGATAACGTGGAAGCTGCTCAAGTTTTTAGATAACCCTCCTGTTCGCGTTTCCGCTTATTTTCTTGCTCGTATTCCTGTTCCTGCTTCGTCTGCTCAAGAACAGCCTGAGAATGTCGAGGTTTGAGGTGAATCTATTTTAAATCTTTGTCTAGGTGTCCTCCCTATTTCACATGTGTAACATTAACCTTTCCCTACATTTTGTAGTTGGCACAGTAGTGTTTTTTCTTTACTTTAAACGTCGTTTCATAGCTATTTTACAATAATTATTTACTTCTGGCTAGTTATTTTATTGTAATTTGCTTTTTGTCACCTAGTTTTATTTTCCCTCCCCACGTGCTTGTGCCCCTACTTCGAAGTATCCAATACTGTTTTTTTCCTTTTGATTCTAAGGGTGCACCCCTCCTGAGTTAACTTTGTGTGCAGCACCCCCCTGAACAAAATCCTGGATCCGCCCCTGATGATGACGCTTCATGTTGATGCAGTAATAAAGGGCAGTGTCAAAAGTACTACAATAATAAACAATGTTCAAAAATATAAAACTTTTTATTAAAATAATTATCTCCATATTTATTTCCATAGATTCTTTGCTTCCTCATCATGTAACAGCAAGCCGTCACAAGCTAATTTCTCTTATCCTGCTTGGCCTGTGGATTGTGATGGGTGTCATCTCCCTCACAAGATTATCCTACAACAAATTCTTTCTCCTCATGTCCAGCTCATTTTTGGTTCATTCCATATTTGGCCCAGTCTGGTGTGTACGACGGCTAGCATTTCTCATTGGTTTATGCATGTGGATTGGTTCTCTTGTTGCCAACAAACCTATCCCAGCAGCTATTGCTATTTTGATTCTATTTCTTTTGACGGGATTGAGGAAATGGAGAAAGCAGTTAGCTAAAGCAAAAAGTGCAGAAGATTTGATGAATTTTAATAGGACCATAGACCAGAGAATGGACAGCCTTGAGAGAAAAGTTGATGTGATTCTTGCAAAAGTGGAGTTCTTGGTGGATAGAATCCCAGACAGAGCAAACTATAAACACGCATAAGAATTGGGATCAAAAATTATTAAATGATTGGAGGTATTGGTTATTGCACTACAGATATTATGGCTTAATGGAATCATTGGTTTATGCATGTGGATGTGGCTCTCTTGTTGCCAACAAACCTATCCCAGCAGCTATTGCTATACTGATTCTATTTCTTTTGACGGGATTGAGGAAATGGAGAAAGCATTTGGCTAAAGCAAGAAGTGCAGAAGATTTGATGATTTTCAACAGGATCATGGACCAGAGAATGGACAGCCTTGAGAGAAAAGTTGATGTGATTCTTGCAAAAGTGGAGTTCTTGGTGGATAGAATCCCTGACAGAGCAAACTATAAGCATGCTTAAGAAATGGGATGAAAAATTATTAAATGTTTGGAGGTAATTTGGTTATTGCACTACAGAAATTATGGATTAATGGTTTTTTGTACTTTCTTTTTTTTTTGCGAATATATGAGGATTTTTCAAACATCAACTAACCTTTCATTCAATTTTTTCCTTTTGGCTTTTTATGTCTCAAAGTCTAGCGATTTCTTTTGTAATACGTTTCATTAGGCATTGCACAATTATATGTTTATTTAACGTCATCATTATCATTATTTATCTTGTTTATTTTCCTTTGGTTGTTGAGTTAATAAAGATAAACAAACCTTCTGTTGGCCCAAGAGTGATGTTGCCTCTTATTGTGTCCAGTCCTTGAACTGCCAATCTTTTGTCACACTACAAACACAACTTTAGATTGGTGTGTCATTATTATGTCTAACTTACAAGAAAGCACAAATTCAAAATAATTCGTATAGTACTCAAAATAATCTGCAACAACTTTGATTTGTCTTTCATGTCAAATCACCAATTTCCTTTCTTGATGGAAAGATCTTAAGACTACTACCCAGCATGCGAAAAACCATACAATATGTCATAATGTCTTATGCAAGTTAAAGTCAAGAAAACATCACGCACAATGGTTACCAGTTAATATTTTCTCGTTTCGTTCTATTTCTTGCCACAAGGGTTGAAGAATTTTTTTCCAGTCTCTAAGCTTGATTTTCCTCTTCATGAATACCAACATCTTAGCCGAGTCTGTAGGTATGACTTAGAGGGCGTGTGTGGAGTGTATTGTTACGTGATAGCTTAATGTGAAAAAGTAATGCACCAACAAAACAGTTTCAAACCTAAAAATGCAAATGACAGATAACGGTGTGCGATTTATGACTAGTCGTTTTTCGTCTTCATCTTGTCATTTAAAAGTAAATTATGTTTATTTTTCTTGTTTAAAAGCGCGCGCATGCGCTGTGCGATCAAGCAACATTGGTGTAAGTACTTGTACAGTATATAGATGTCAGCTGTCACTGCAAAAATAGTTTGCAAAATACCACATAAGGAGATACTACCGTTAGATACCTCGAATACAAATTATTGTAAGCAATGCTGTTAATATTACGAGCTAGCGTATCCAAGATCCCAAGTGTTTGTAAATATGGTTTTGGCATTTCTCATTGCTCATAAAAAAATCAGTGCTAAATAATCAATACGATACAATACAATACAATACAATACTATTATGTCGTGTTCCCACTTTTTGTCCCGCGATTTTGTATAAGGTTAAATCGTTATATCCTTTGTATTTTTGACTCATTCTTCATGGAATTACACCAAAAGCTGCCTCTTATTCTCGGGCATCTTGTCTATTTTTTTATTTGTTTTTGTCCATCGGCAAATACGATTTTTCTTCGAAAACGCGCGTCTGAGGGGATTCTTCCCGAAGTGTGGGATAAAATTCGAATTTTTATCGAAAATTCCCGAAACTTTACAGGATTAATCTTGACCTAGTTCAGCTCTTTTTCACCCAATACAATGAGTTACACAGTTCATTTAAGCCACGGGACATTTCCCAACAACATTTTGGAGAAAGTCTTGATGATGTCTAACACTTTCACAAGACCTGATGCGAACCCTAAGTTTTGAAATGAAGTAAAAAAAGTTCAAACTCCATAAAAACTGGTTAATTCGATAAATATGACAATTCTTTTGCCTCTATTCCAATGGTTAGGTCTCTTTCATGCTCTGCCGAAAGAATCAGCGTGTTGGAGCAAGGATTTTAAGAATTATTTGCGTTTTTCTGCCGAAGGCCCTCGGAGACATGAAAATGGGAAATGTCCCTTCGTGACATTTTTGACTATAACTTTTACAAACCAAAAACAAAGTGCATTCGGGTTTCAGAGCGAATATTTTAGCACACGAAGAATGATATGATGGCAGTAAATTTCCCATTAAAATCTTTAAATCAGTTTTAGAATTTTTTTCCCGATTGCGCGATGGGACAATTCCCGTTTGCTTTGAAATTGGATATTTATTCGAAAAATATATTTTTTAGAAAGCAAACTTCACATATAAGTAGATATTAGTGTTTACCTACGGTTTCTGTGGAAATTTTTGAGAAAATAGAAGAAACACAAAAGGCGCTATCCTTTGATTTCGCTAGGTGCTGGTTGCCATGGTAACCAGAAAAAGGGAGGGGTAGGGCAATTTTCATCTGGATATTATTTCTATCATTTAGGTCTATCTTTGTGTTTGTTTTCTTCTTTTCTAGCTTCAATTTTAGGATTTTAGGATTTTTTTAAGTTGCATGAATTTTGGGTTTGGAGTAGGTAGGTACTTAAGTATGGTTGCGGGTGATCATTGATTGACAACCTAAATCTAAATGAAAATGACCAATAGTTGGTAAACATAAAGTTCCAGTAATGAAAACTAGTTTGTTTCAATTTTCTTAGTGTCTTATCGGCTGTTAAGGGTTACCTAGGGTGCTTAATGTTGTCATAGCAACGGTAGTTGTAACATAAAATTGTAACATATTTGACTTTATTACGTTACCTAGATGATATTTTGATAACAAGTTTTACGAAAAACCCACGATAAGTATAGTTAAAATAGAGAAAATTGACTCAATTTTGGTGTTCACTCCGGACAATCCAGATTTTCTGGACGTCCATTCCATCGAGCTACTGATTTTCGGTGCCTGTCAGTATGCTATTGTAGGCATCGCGTTTAACAATCTAACCGGCTCATGTGTATGATACTGCATAAAGCAGTATCCATATTTATGAATAGCATTATTTTTGTAAACTTGTTGCATTTATTTTGAGATTTTCTTCGCAGTAATTCGGCGATAGTTATATGCAGCAATTGGACTTTCCGAAAAAAAGGGAATCTAGTCTAATTTTCTAGTTCCCAGAACTAACTTACAAGTAAATAGAGTTGAAGCCTAATATATACTTGGTGCCTTTTCATTCATTATGATTTAGATTTGAGAATCTAGCGAGCTTGGACAATCGAGGTCGGTGCTTGCCTTTCCCTATCAACACGTACTAGACTATCGAATAAAACCCCGCACTTGTAAACCAAACCATGAAGTTTTCAGGAAGTTTAATTAGAGTTTAAGAGAAAAGAAGAAGCTGATCCAGCAAATGATTTGATTGGTCTCGCTTGATGCTAGTAATCTGCAGGTGTTATATCCCTCAGGGGATGATTAGAATGCGTGATTATATAATAGGGTACATACCCTTTAGCTTAAAAGCTTGGTACCTTCAAATGCTCAAAAGACATTGAAACAGGGTGCATACTATGGCAATTCCTAATACTACTTAATAATTCTTTATTGACTGTTATTCATGAAACAGTGGAACTGAAAATTCTTGCCGCTTGATCACGTCAAAAATAGCATTTAACCGAAAGAAAACGGCATTTAACTAGAAGGGCGTGTCGTCCTCCCGTGACGTTTTGCGAGTGAATAAACATACCCACTTAACGAATACTGAAATTTACGCTTATTTATAGTAAAAGTAATTTTGGCTTGCATTGACCGTGGTAACTGAATATATATATATATATTCCCTTATTTATCGAATAAATTAAGAACGGCTACTGAAAATGTTATTAATAGCTAAAGGTGCAGGATCTTTGCCGTTTGTTTGTTCTGCTTTTTCCCAGTCCACCGTCAACTTGAGCTTTGGGATCTTATTCCTCTCTTAGATTGGCAATATTGAATCACCGCTTTGTATATAAGACTTATTGGAACAAAACTAAGGACACGTCCTTTCAAACTAATGTCATATCTTACGGTAACCTGGAGTTGTGCCTTCTTTTCAGCATTGTTATCACGGTCAGTCAAGTCAACGAATTAAAATACAAGGAACTGCATGATGTTGTTATTTCTTTCATTGGTTTGCATAGAAAGATAGAACGCCAATATCATCAATATAATATAAAAGCAAATAACAGAACGGGAGATAAGGAAAGTATTTTCTACAGGCCACCTCCTAGTCTTGGTAGTTAGTTAGATCTTCCCGGTAATCCAATAGCATATAGGAAAGTGCAAAAAACGTTCAACATGTGTTTGAAATATTACTATTAGATGAACAGGTTTGTTAATTATAATTGAAAGAACAAGTAATGCTTGCCGACAAAGGGTTTTAAAAGGTTTTAAGGTTTTTTTTTTAAATACTCTATTTGCTAAGCCAATCTTTCGAAAAGTAATGCCATAAGTGAAAGGGAAAAAAATAGAAATTAAGTTCTAATCCGATAAAAAAAATTGTTTAGTACATTGATTATTAGTAAGATATGCTAAAAAAATAATAAATAACGACTAAACAATGGTTTTTATAATTAAAAATGCAAATTAATCATCAGGAGAAATTTCCCTGTCACAGGAGAGAAATCCCATTTGAGGGACATTTCCCGGAGAAATTTCCCTGTCCCGTGGGAAAATTCCCACTTTGGGGACATTTCCCGGGGAAAAATCCCGGTTTCATGGGAAAATTCCCGGTCGGGGGAAAATTCCCACTTGGATGGACCCCAAAGTGGGAAATTTCCCGGGAAATGTCCCCTCCGGCGGGACATTTCCCGTAGACATATTACAATGCAATGCAATGCAATGCAATGCAATGCAATGCAATGCAATGCAATACAATACAATACAATACAATACAATTTTATTTGCTCATACAAGAAAATTTACATGAAATGTGAAAAACAACTATAGAAAACAACTAAGAAAATAAAGAATAGATAATTGTCAAAAGAACATAATTCAGAGCCTGGGGTCTAAATTAACCATAAGGTTTTCTAGTTAGACCCCAGCAATTTAAAATTTAACATTGGAGTAAACTGAAGAAGAACCAAGCACATAAAAAATAATTACAATTTAACTGAACAATAAAACTGTTAATCCACAATTAGAGTAATGGCATGTATGGTATATATTAACATATATGAAGAAAGAAATAGAATATTTAGAAGAAGGAAAATCTAAGGAAGAACTAAATTTTTATCTGTAATTGGTCGGCAAGTAAATAACTTTTTTATTTTTTCGCAAACGAAAATACATTAACATTTTTTAAGTGGCTAGGAATTTGTTCCCAGAGTTCAATCGCCATATTAGCCGTCATTTGCTTGCCTATATTGGTACGCACTTGTGATTTATGCAAGTTTTGCTTTGCTGCGTACCTGGTATAGCCTTCTGAAACTTTTGCGTCACGAAAGTCTTGTGCAAGGAACTATGGGATACGCTCGGGGTAAACAAACAAAATAGCGGAGTGTCTTGTAAATTTTTTACCGGCGGATGTTCCAGGGGCAATTTTACCTTGCCCTTTGTTAGAAGATAACACCTTTGAAGACCTCAAACGATACGTGGAGACCAGAGGCTTTACAGTGGGAAAGCAAGAGTCAAAAGTGAAGCTTCTTAAAAGGTAAGTGCTGATGAATTGAGCGATATTTCGCGGGATGACTTGAGTTTTTATAAGACTTATGTTCATATAGTATAAGGCTAATACTTCGTCTTGCCGTATTAAAAATGAACCTGGAATGATCTAGTTAGCAAAGTAGAAGCAATAAGCAAAAAGCCTTGTTAAAGACAGGAAAAATAGGTATTTTTTTAATTTCCGTGACAACTTGTAGCTAGAAGCTTGTAGCTTTGACGAAAGAAAGTCCCAGCTAGTCTCCTTTCGTGTAAGACACTGTCATAACATTGTCTATTACCCACTTGTCGTTGATTTAGTGTTAATAAATTGTGTTTTTTTTTTTTTGTAACTCAGATGATTTATAAACAACGCATACAGTGTTACCTAAAGACAGTTTCGTGCATAGTTGCATGTGGTTCGTATAAGCTTTAAAAAATAACAAATAGTACTGTTTTTTCCTCTTAAATCCAAAATAGTTTAATAGCATAAGAAAAGCATAGCTATTTATTGAATAATACTGGTATCTGCTGTGTTGTAGAGTTTTCATTTGGCTTCTATTATAATTATTCAGAATTTCAGATCTCAAGTCGAGTGGGCTGGACAAATTTATCGTTGATCCAGATGGGGATGTACAGTATGCAATCATCGAAGAGCACGTGAGACAAAAAATTCCAGATATTTCTCCCCCCTTGTTGAAAAATTGGACGAAGGACATGGCAGTACCCACAGATTTTTCCTATAGTCATTTATATGAATATCTTGTCAAAAGAACTATTACAATTCTGAAGGTAGATATAAATTATTGAAAAGTATATTTTAAACTAAATTTCTAAAAATCATGTTACTGATTGACATTGATAGGTAAAGGATGATGTTAAAGAGGAAAATAGTGTAGATAAGGAGCTAGAATTTGAACTTCCCATTGCTGAGAAACCTCTAAGGAAAGGGTACAACTTTTATGGTTCTGGCCATGTCAAGGATATAAGATTTTGCCCTTCATCATCTGTTACCCATGTCAAGGCATCTGTCATGGCCAGCATGAGGAATTTGGTGTATGTAGTTTCAATAACCATTGAGAATTCAACATCCATCATCCTCACTGCAAAGTGTCAGTGTGTGGCTGGTGCAGCAGGCAAGTGCAACCATGTGGCTGCAGTACTGTTTGCTCTTGTAGAGTACAAAGAACAAGAAAAGAACATTTCATGTACTGATGAACCACAGCAGTGTAATTTACCATCTCGAAAAAGCAAGCAGAGCACTAAACCTGTTAATACTGGTAATAATAGATTTAATGGCTGTAATAATATTGTGATTATCGTAATATGGTCTCAGTAGCTAATAGCAAGCTAGCGCTGGCATGCATATCACTTTCCTTGCTTGAGAGAAAAGGTAAGTATCAACCAGAAAGCCTGATCATTTCCTAATCAGTATGTTTCCTACACTGTGATGAACAGGTATTCCCACATCATGCTACTATGCAGGATTAATCTCTTGCCAAGTTAAAGACTCAGTCATGGTCATGATTCTCTATTGTGTTTGGCCTTATGAACATTGATGATTTTGATAATAATACTGCAATATGCTGGAATTTCTAGGTAAACACCAAATCAAAAAACACACATTTGGAAGGGAAGTCAAAAGACAGAGACCTCTACAAGAATATGCAAGCCACAATACTGTACAAGATCCTACGGTGGATTTCAAATACTTAAAGGAAAATATCAATGATGTACCACATAAAATGGCTATTGAACAGCTATTCATGACATCCCCAAGCAGCTCAAGCCAATCACAAGAAAGTGCCATGGCTATTGATGGTGAAAATCTGAAACCAGAGGAAATCATCATGAAGGAATTAAAAGTAAAGCAAAACATTCATAGTATCACTCTTCTTTTTATTTTTGGTTTAGATATTCATTTAATAACTAAATGATCATAAAATAACTTAATCTTTGTTTCATTGATTTGAAGTTTATGTAGAGTTTACAAAATTACTTAATTGTCATGGATGATAATATAGATTATTTTAGTATGATCATAATTTATTTACAGCACCATAGTATTAATTTTCATAATTGTATACCTATGCTTGTTCTTCAGAACATATTTGGAGACTATATTTTATTTTCTTTCTTAGGTGACAGTAGAAGACAAAATAAGAATAGAGAAAGATACTAGAGGTCAAAGTGAAAGTCTTAGATGGTATAGAGAAAGGAAAGGCAGAATTACAGCAAGCATTGCAAAAAGTTGTTGTTCTAAAGGGAACCCTGCTGCTACTGTAAAAAATATCTTAACAGTTGGTAAACCAGGTAGAGGGCCAAAGTCACCACATATTAAGTATGGTATCGAAAATGAAGAAAATGCAGTTCAGAAATTCAGTTCACAAATAAATGCTGAAGGTTGTCACTGCAGTATTTGTAAATGTGGACTGTTTATTGAAGAAGAAACAGGTGTACTAGCTGCTACACCAGATAGACTAGCAACCATAGATGGAGAAGAAGTGGTTGTAGAGGTGAAATGTCTATCTGCAAGCAGAGATCTACCACCACTTGCTGCAGTTACTGCAAGAGAGAAAGATGGCAACTTTGGATTTAAATTAGATAAAGGTCAAATTGTTCTGAAGAAAAAGCATAAATTTTTCTATCAAGTACAAATGCAGATGGCATTAACTAATAGGCTTAACTCTTATGTAGTAATATTTACAAATGATAAATTCAATGTTGACATCATAAAGGTAAAATTTGATGAGCAGTTTTGGAAGGAAACAAAAGAGCAGCTGCTAAGTTTCCATGCTAGACATGTTGTACCTGCTCTTGTACGCCAGAGATTCAGATAGATATTCCTAAATATAATTTTGTGATCATTATATTTAAATTAATATAATTATATTTCAGTGTCAGAAATAGGAAAAGTATAATATGAATATATTTATTTAAATTATTATATAAATATATATAATAACATATAAGTGTGAATATTGAATGGGTTGAACTGTGGTGAAATAATGATAGATGTGTTGATCATCACAGTGAATGAGCGATCTAAGCAAACGCTGTTAAGAAAGACTTGAAAAATGATTTCAAGCTTCAACTGGAATCGAACCCATGACCTCCTCGATGCCAGTGGTGCGCACCGGCATCGCGGAGGTCATGGGTTCGATTCCCATTGAAGCTTGAAATCATTTTTCAAGTCTTTCTTAACAGCGTTCGCTTAGATCGCTCATTCACTGTGATGATCAACACATCTATCATAATAATATATAGTAATATGGAGTATTTAATTGCTTCATGATCCTTTACTGTTGCTATGATCACTATCTGTCTCAACATCAATGATTGGGGGCCAAAACAATGGCAAATTTCCACACACAAACCAAATATCATTCAAATTATTCCAGTACGTCAATGGTATTCGGTTGGTTAAAATATTCCATTGTTTGATTCTACCAATGCATCTCTCTACATGAATACGCAACCGTGCTAAAGAAACTGACTTTACAAGATCAGGAATAAGAAACTGATTTTTATCCATCAGAAATTCTGGAACAACTAGTCTAATCCCATGCTTGAGAAGTGTTGACTTGTTTGTCCAGCCTCTGTCTGCCATGATTGCATCCCCTTTCTGAAGTTTGGCAAGCAAACCACTTTGAACAGTTATGTCATTGTCACTGACACTTCCTTCCATCAAGGGAGATACAAATGTTGTCACTCCTGTAGGAGACAAACCAACAAGGCCTTTAACTGTATTTCTACTTTTGTATGATGAATATGTTGCACATTGAATCTCAAGATCAGAAGGACGTTCTATTTCCATTTCTGTGCAGTCCACAATAATTCTTACATCAGAATATAGTGGTTTGAAGCAACTTGGCATCAATTTCCTTACTTTTTTCCTACTAAGCAAAGTGTCTGTTTTCCAGAAAACAGCTGCCATAAGGTTAACCCATGTTATGACAATGGATGAAACATGTCTACTTGACATATTAAATCTTTCTGCCAGGTCTTCATTTGCACTAGCTCGCTTCAACTTGATGAGTGTGAGAAATAATTCATCTACAGCAGAAAGCTGTCGAACTGTGCCTGCCTTGAATTCCCTTTTCAAACCAGTATTATTTGCACCCCAGTACTTCATATGGGACTCATTAGGGAGTATGAAACCATTAAAGAAGTAAATTAGGCTGGAATAACTTGGGAATCCTGTCCAAAACTTAATATCCTCATCAGAACCCTCAAAGCGCCTGAGTAGAAACTTATCCCATTCCCGCAATTCCATCACTGCATCTAACTGCTCTTGGACATTTCTTAATAACTTGATGACAACCTTTAGAAGGGCTAGTAGCTGTGAAGCATCTGGACTTCCTTTATCTAGTTTTTCTTCAATACAGGACAGCAAGGATTGCAACTCATTCCTAGTGAGTAAGTAGGTATCAGGATAATATGCAACCTAAAAAATAAGAATACGAAAACATATTATTATTATTGTTTTACAAAGCAATTGCAAGTACTCTGCTCATGTTAAAACAAAATTATGGGAAGCAAATAGGTGTTAATATATTATTACATATTTAGGGAAGGAGGGTTACACACCACTAGAATTAGATCACTTATTTAAGTCACTTGTACTTACTAAATTTACTTACGCACTGTCTGTTTATGAAGCAAGTCCGTCAGATCTTAATGTTATGCAATGTTTTCTAACTAGATGCTAAAGATATTTTTGATATTTTATAACAGTGTGACCGCATACTCTATGCTAAGCCTTAACATAATTCGTTACATCTGTTATATCCAATTTCCTTCCAAAAGCTAAAGAGTACTCTAGGAAGCTGCGCACACAATCCTTGGCAAGGCCTAAGATAAATACAGAACGTTTTAAGAATTGTTTTTTAATAGTCAAGTTTTTAAGTATAATTTAGCAGCAGGGGAGTCTAATAATTTTAACGTATTTGAATTTTCATATTAAGAATGTATATTGTATATATATAGACACACCTTCATCGTTGTGGACGTGTCTTTAAACGTTACATCTCTTAAGTCAACTTCGCCATTCTTGGATAAGGCAATCGGAGTTTCTTCTAGATCTGGGCAATGTGTTTGATCTGATTCCTGATCTGTGTTGGGGAGGGTAGACGTTTCTTCACTTTTCTCGAGCTGAAAATGTAATGTAATGCCGGGTGTATGTTAAATTCAAAAGTTTGTTTACATGAAAGCCTCAAACAAAATTTAAAAAATTACTGTATGCCTACAAAATACTTACACTTTTTAAGGCACGTTTAGAGGTGTTGGAATGACGGACAAACTTCTTGAAAATTGCTGGAACTTTCATCAGCTTTGGAGCTTTGGCATATCCATGGTCTGTACCTTGGGCCAGCGAAAAACGTTCCGTTACGTAGTTGTTGTATCTTGTCACAACATCAGGCCATTCCGGACTCCAAGGAAATACTGAAGGATCAGAATAAAATTCTTTTTTCCAGCCACCTTGGAAGTGGAGTCGACACAGACAGGTCCATTGTGAATCTGTTTCTCGCGTATTTCGTGTCAACTTTTTCCACCTTCGTCTTCTTGCCTTGTCTTTGTGTGACAGAGTCAAAAGAACGTTATTTTAAACAAAAGTAAATCGGACTTTAACCTAGTTTTAGTTAGTTTAATTAAGATTTCGGATACTAAGGAATGTTCTTCCTTCATATCAAGTGAAATCTGCAAACAAGTAGTTAATTAATTTCCTGGGATTACATGAGTAATGTTAGCATAAGCCACGTTTTACGGAACAAGTGCGCCTTGGGCGTATTGTGCGTGGATTATTGTAATACATGAGGAATGCAGACTCAAGTATAAATAGATCTTTTCAAGTAAATTTAGTCAGTATAGCAAGAGAACTTGGAAGAGCGTCGAACCACAGATTAAAGACAAAGAACTCGCGTCGTTAGAAGGTACAATCCTTGCTGTTTATTACACACATATATCTAACCTAGGATAAAGTTAAGATAATTTTGTGTTAGATTATTGCTATATCTAGTCATTATACTTCGTAGTTAAGTATCAGAGTAAGTTCTAGTATTTAAATCACACGTGAATAACCTTAAGCGAGTAACATAATAATCAATTTCACGGTAATTAACTCTAAACATAAACAATAAGGTTTTGCACTATAAACTCGTAGTCAGGATAATTCTCGTCTTAAACAAGTAAATCTAGCATCACTTAGCGTTTTCAGTGTTGAACTAACGAAGTTAAACCATAAATCTAAGGATAGTAGTTAAATCTAGCATTCATCGTTTATTAGCCATCATTGGTAAACTCGCGTATAAACCAATAGTTTTCATTCTTAAAAACGTTCTAAACATAGCTACAGGAACCGCTATCGCTGTAAACGTTCGTTCAACCTCTAAACTAGTTTGAGTAACCTTCACCACAGGTTAAAAGACCTTTTTATAGACCTTTTGGTTGTCTTCGTAAACTTTAATTTGCAAGGTCACGGATTGACCACGAGGTAATCATATCACTGTTTAGGATAAATTCGCATAACAATAACTGGTTAAACACTTACCTAAACATATTAGTAAACCCTTCTAACAACTTTTCCATAGTTTTCCATTATTCTTGTATCATTTATACGGCGTATAACTTCCATTTTAAACATATAAACACCTAGTTTTGTGTCAGTATTTTACACTCGTTGGCAATTCATATTATGGTATTCAAATTAGCTATGACGTAACTTCCGTTCTATTTATATCTAAGCCAGATATATTTAGTACAAGAGTACATAGACTTTGGTCATATTTTTCATTGTATTATCGTTTTATAATAATAGTTTCAACTTAACAAAAGTATTTCAATATATATAAACCTACATCTTAGTGTAAATATCTTATTTTATAGACAGAGAGCTGTAATCTCGTTCTCGTTTTGTACTGATTTGTGATGTACTAAGCTGGGTTGTTGAATAAACTCTTTTGCCAACACACTTGCAATCTGTTTAGTGATTTGAGCGCCTTGCCGCCGGTTACATTTGGGTAGTTTGTAAAACTTTAAATACTGATACGAACGGTTATTGGACACGCAACCAGGAACATAACAGTTAACATTTACCATTTGATCAAAAAAAAAGCAAAAACGTGAAAAAATGGAGTACGAGAGACTACTAAAACCAAAACATTATACAAGACACGCCGCCATTTTGTTTGTTTACCCCGAGCGTATCCCATAGTTCCTTGCACAAGACTTTCGTGACGTAAAAGTTTCAGAAGGCTATTGTAAGGATGGATATCTTTTGCATATTTGAAAAAAGAGGAAAGTGTCTCTGGGAGCTTACCTTTGTGCCATAAATGAGTAAATTTTAAAGCATGAAGACGATAAATATTATTTACTGTGAGAAGCTCCAAGAGATTTAGCAAGGGAAGAGCGCTTTCGGTGTTTTCGCCAAAAGATACAGCAAAGAACATTATTCTTACAACTATATTCTGTTTGACTTGCATTTTCTTAATGTGCGTTTTATAAGCGCTTCCCCAGGCCAATATTGCAAATGATATGTAGGGATAAACAAGGTTGTAATAAATTTGTTTCAGTTGATGAATGGAGAGATAATGCCGTAATTTTGATATCACTCCAATATTTCGTGAAATTTTTGAGCAGACATAAGAAATATGGTATCTCCATGATATGCAGTCATCAATTATGACTCCTAAATATTTTATGTGGTCTTTTCTTTGTAAAGAATTGCTTGAACCATCTCTGTTTTGAAATTTCAGATCAATTTCCGCGTCTTTCTTTTTACTTGATTTCACAATCATGAAATTTGTTTTTGTATAATTAATTGATAGTTTATTTGCGTCACACCATGTCTTAACTTTTTGGAGCTCAGAGTTCATTAGTTTTTCAAGTTCCCTTAAGTCATAGTGCGAGGCAAAGACATTCGTGTCATCCGCAAATATTCTAAATTTCAGAGTATCAGAGCAGTCTGGCAAATCATTAATATATATTAAAAACAAGAGAGGTCCAAGAGAGCTACCCTGAGGAATTCCACAATTCATCGTTTGTTTTGAGGATACGTTGTTACCAAAAGCAACATATTGTTGCCTATTTGTTAAATAACTGGTAAACCAATTTAGCGCAATACCTTTGACTCCATATAGTTCTAACTTTTCTACTAGAATTTTGTGATTAACAGTATCAAAGGCCTTTGAAAAATCTAAAAATGCACCACAAGTATACATTTTATTGTCTATTGCTTTCCTTAGGTTGTCCGCTATTTCAGTAATGGCTAGTGAAGTTGAGTGGCCTTTTCGAAAAAAATTTTAAAAAAAATTTAAAACAGGATCAAGAATATATATACGATATGAAAAAAACTGTAAACTATGTCTAGACAAGTTTAAGTCATAACCCACCTACACCTCCCTTTCCTTACCCCTCAGGGTGGCTTTATTTTGAACTTTTTTTTGTGTGTGTGTGCAAATATTATATCGTATATAATATCCATGCTAACCATTTTATTTACTAATTATATTTACCTTCATATATTTACCTTTTTCGATTAAAGCTCATCTTTTTATAGTCGAATGGGCGCAGAGACCTTTAGCATCAGGTTTATCTCTGCTCTATTAACCGCTAGAAACACTGGACGTCAATGAAATTCAATATCGGGCGGCTTTTCCAGTAACATTTTCGTTACGAAGCCTTGCTAAATGTCGAAGGTGTGGTGGAAAACGCCTGACATTGAACTGTACCGAGTTTGAGGTTTGCGGTGCATAGCAGGGAACTACGGTCGTGCTAAAGGTCTCTATTGTAACCACTTATTTCTATCTCAGTAACACTGGAGTTAAAATAACAGTTAAAATAACAGGAGGAAAAGACCTGCTCTAATTGTGATACAATTTCTCAAAGATGCAATTGCAATAATGCACAAATGACTTGACTTAAAAGGAAAAGAAAAGAAAAAGAATCCACATCGCTGGCAAACAATCCAGAACGCAAAATTATTTGAGCTAACAAACCTGGCAATCTCATATACGTTGAAGCATCGACTTCATTTAGGTTTCTTCATTGGACATGGTCTGGCTTCTAAATGGACTTGCTGGAAAAAATATTTGAGCTGGTTGAATTTTGTCAAAAAACAAATAATCAATATATCTTATAAGATTGTCCTTAATATATGTGGTATTGTTGTTGCACTACTCGGGGTCCATTGACTCCATCGAAGTCTTCAGCAGGTCAGCTTGGCAACTTTGAGTCCTTTTTTTACCAGTCTGTGAGTGTAGCACTGCGCATGTCCTGACTTATACAGCTATCCGGAGGTTTTGTAGGTTTCGACATAAATATATAGATCAACTATTTGTCGAGATCGAGCAACAAAACCGCAACTGCTGATCACGATACGGCAGTAAAATAATGAAATGTCAAAGCTGGATTGTCCTAGTTTTAACTTCGTTTAGTTGACTACTGATTAGCAACAACAATTTGGTGCAGTTTTGATCAAGAAGTAATGCCGAAAATTTAAACTTACGGCATCAAAAGTTAAGAACATTTACCATGCACATCAATATGTACTGAATACTTGTTCATGGCAACGGCTGAGCCAATGTATAGCGGGATATTTTCCACATCTTGATGATTTTTTTGACTTTTTCGTATGAAGTTCTTCCTCTTAATCTACCTTGTTTGTTCAGCTCTTCGGCAACCCTTTCTGCTTCTTCAACCGTCAGGCCTTCTGGATTGGCCATATAGTTTCCCTCTTTCTGTAACATTTTCAACGTTTTCTCAATAGAAGGTTCCCAACGAAGCTTCTCCTTCAAATCCTCCCACCTTTTCCAAGCTTCTTGTCTTTCGTGGTCATCGAGCAAGTATTCATCGTCAATATCTTCTTCAATGTCCTTTACTTTGTAAGGGTAATCTTCAGCAAACTGGTCGGGCAGCACGATGTGATACATTATGGCCTGTAGAATCAAACATACTCGCCCAATATAAGACTGGCAATAATTTATATCGAGATTTTCTTTTTTCAGCGTTGTTATTTCTTGGTTGAGTCGCTTATTAACTTCATTGATTTCTGTGACTTTTTCCTTAAATTTATAATCGGCTTCATTCAATTCTCTCTCAAACTCGTCCTGTAATTTGTGGATGTTTTTTGCATGGCTTTTATCAAATTCCTTCATTTCTTTCTCCTGGTTTATTTTGTCTTGTTCAACGGCTTTTTCCAAAGATTTTAGCCTAGATTCCTTTTCATGATAGGTTTTGCTCAGCGCTTCTTTTTCCTCCTCAAGTTCTTCTAATTCATTCGTCAGATTCACCGCTTCTTTCTTAAGGTTATTTACTTCTTGCTTGCAATTCTCAATTTTTTTACTATTACTAAGGACTTTGCTTCGATCATCGCTGGGTTTTTTTAAATGGTTTTGGGTATCAAAATGATGAATTTCCTTCAGTTTCTGGTTTGCCCTTTTGTTCTCAATCATCAAATCATCAAACGTCATTGCAACTGTCTTACATTCCATTGCCAGATTATACTTTTAGTAAACTGATTCTAATTCATCTGAGGAAAAATTAAAAGAAACCCAATTATTCCATTAATTATTACAGAGTTAACAGAGGGTCCCCTATGGTGAAATGCAATATTTGATGATGAGTGGGAAATTTTGTGAGCATCGCTCTCGCCTAAGATATGAACCGAACTCGATCAGATTCTATTACCGAAGTCTATCAATTTCTTTAGGAATCAAAAGAAATTTTATTTTATCGTGTTTAATTCCTTTTTTCTTCAAATAACGACAAACCCGCATACAGTGGCCTATTCTAACACGCATCGTTCGTCGCTTAGTTTGCGGTTCAATCGTTTATTTTTTTGTTCTTAGAAATGGCATTACTTTTTAATTATTTTGGGCAATATTAAAAATGAAAATGATAGATTGCACCTATGCTATGTATAACTAAAACTATCCAGCAAATTGAACTGAACTACATACGGGATTTCAACAACATATAGTTTTGCTTCAATGGGTAATGTTAGATACGGAGCTATTCCAACTATTCACTTCCCTCGTAAAACAAATTAAATATTACATGATTTTATTTCTTCAAGACAACCATTGTGAAGATTGTTATTGATCATAGTCTTTTAATAAAATGAGTTAGATAATAATAATAATCAGAGTTACTATAGTTAATAACGCTCCGGTTCTTTGTCTGAGAAATTCAAGATGGCCGCCATGCAGTACTGAACAAATTAAAGTTCAATAATTCGAATGGTACCGCAAGATCTCGAAACATCTGAAGAGAGAAAATGCCAATTATAAAAACTAAATATGACACTATGAATGAACAGTGATCTTAAAAAGCAAAGAAAGTCTGATTTGTGAACAAAATATTGTTCAAAGATAAATCGCCCACTACTGCGCCAGCCGAGACGCCATCTTGGTTGACTGTTCTTATAGGCCAACATTGAAGCAAAATTATAACTTAAATCTTGTTAAAATCCCAAAAAATCTTAGCTAAGGTCAACAGCCTTACGTTTATTTAACTTATAATAAGTAATCGTGATCTATACTTTTATAATTCATTTATTTTTTCTTGCTCAGTATAAAAGCACCGAATTCTTGTGCGCTTGGTTTGCCATCCCTTCTTTTATGACCTGTTTGAGACTGAGGATGCCTAAGTTTCAAGCAGATATTTGATAACCGACTAAATTCTACAGAAGAATACGCTGGTACAAGGATCAGTACGTATTTTTTTTAAACGAAAGCGAAAGTGTGGAATTATATGCTAACGACTCATTGTACATTCCTTGGCATGGCAGTAGAATTCAAAGAAAAAGTATGTGATAAATGGAATTTCTGATATTTATTTTGCTAAAGTGTCTAAAAACAACAATTTTACAAGAAGGTTAAAAGTATGGAAACGCAAACTCGATATGTGTAATCTAAGATTGACATCAAACCGGAGCAATGACGCTCTCTTTAGTCTCTCGAGGGCAATCTCTCGAGGGCAGCGAAATTCCTGAAGCTCAGTATAATGTTTACCATCATTTCGATTAAATTACGCTACCCAATCGATTTTACTGAATACAAAGGCGCTATGCAGTTCCTGAACATTTAAAACAAATTATGAATTCTGTCTCTTCCTTAGTTGTTATTGATAAAAATATGCCTAAGATCTATCTTACCTACTTAGCAAGAAAAAATGCTTGACTCATGATGCTGAAACGATAATATTCATGTGACATAAGCAATACTATCCCCCAGGACGCAAAAATTATGGTGCAATCTGTATAGTTTCAATTTCAGTTCGTGGGTATAGTTCTATACGCCCAAATTTTAAACCGTCAGCTAAGTTGCAATCTATTATTTTCTCCGTTTTCATTTTTCATTTTGCTCAAAATAATTGAAAAGTAATGTCAATTCTGATGTCCGAAAATAATATCGAACCAACTAACCAGAACGGGCCACTGCATGCGGTTTTGTGGTTGTTTGAAGAAAACATAAAATCAATAAATATTTCTTTTGATTCCTCGAAAGAAAATTGGTGGAACAAGCAAGGTTAAAAGAAACCAGGCGCTATTCTGAGTTCCCAAAAAATCCGGTCGAAGGAATTAGTTTGAAGCTAAGACGTCATCGATGAAATATTACTGATTTTTAACTACATTGCGCGGCTAATTAATCAAATAAGCAAAAGATAAAAACCCGCGTGAAGCGCGCAGTAAATATCGTTGCAATGATGACCCGCGCGCGCGATCCCCTGCAACTTCCAAGAATTCTAGCTGTCATACCAAGATTTTAGCAGCCAATCAAAACGCACCATGATAACAGTGCTAGCAACGCAATATAAAGAGCGAATGAAGGAAGAAATATAATATTTCGCTGAATTGCTGCACGTACGGCCATCGTTTTTTGTCAGGGGTCTACGTCCGGCGGGGTTTTCGTCGATAGAATAAGGTAAGAAGAAAAAATAGACTAAAAGATAACTCTATATACATATATAAGATTATATCGATCGAGTAAATCGTAATAAGGAAACAAGTGAATAAGGAAGCAAGTGAATTAGCTCTTGGACTTTTTGAACAAGATGATAACTTTCTACGGCAACCATTGAATCCTTTGCTAGTCATTTAAGCGTGTTCGATTTATTGCGAAAGGTTTTCTCCATCTTTTTTCCGCTATGTTACCGTTGATAGAATTTGAGGTAGATACCTTTTCATTTTGATTTCCGCCGACTTGTTTTTAGTTTCTTTTTATTTGGTGCAATTCTATTTTTTGCGATATAAATATGAAGGAAGCTATGCATGTCTTGTCGAAACCGCGAACTATTCCGAACAATCGCGCAGTCATCAAATTTTATCTCAGATGCAATTTTTTAAAATTTCTTTGAAAACGGTCTGAAATTTATAAAATATTCGACGGAAAAAAATTGGTGTAGTAATGTTTAGAGCGCTGCTAGAGATCCCTGACTCTGAGGAGCGATGTAAAGCCCAGCAGCAAAGCTAGGCAGTTTGATCGCACCTTCTCGAAGTTGTCCGACATTTTGGATGTATCTCGCAAAAGCACTGTATCATTCTTAGTGCTACTACCGGGTACAATTGATTTTGGAATGTTAGTTCAAACTTCTATTGGTATTAGTGAATGGATATTAAGTTTACTTTGGTTCGAGCTTATTAAATTTTTTGCTGACTTTGAATTCGAATGCATGATGGACAGTGTTAGCATTCTACGGATTATACAAGAGTCTGTTGCTTCTATGTTGGGACTATCACACTAACACTATTAGTTCATCGTTTGCGATGGCTAAAATATCATATCGGCAGTTTTCGAGTAAATTCAGTGTTAACAATAAATTCAAAAATCAGGCCAACGAATTGTCCTCGAAAGTTCATGGCAGGTCTTCAAGGAAGAAAACATTTTGTGTGCTGATAACAAGGTATTATATTCGACCGCTACCATGAAAAGAAGACACTAAGACACCTGGGAACTCTTGCGACTGAAGATATATAGTCCCCACGAGGGTGTTTGCGTAATTTTACACTAAACCAATCTCGTACCCAGAGCCTGCGTTTCTTCTAGTATGAGACGAAGAATGAGGGCTCTGGCATATTCCATATTTTGGCGCATGCCCAATATTTGGAAAGTGAGATGTAACCAATCAAAATAATCAAAGTAAAAAGTAAAACCAAAGTAAAAACCAAACTAAAAATATCATAGTAAAGATCATAGTAGAAAATATAAATTGGAAAAATATTCTTTTAATTTTTAGCAAGTCTATGAACGCACGCGCTGTCATACCGGAAGTCCAAGAAACCCTGGTCTCTTAAAATGGATTATGCCAGAGCCCTCTTTCTTCACCGCAGGCCAGAAGGAACGCAGGCTCTGGGTTCGAGATTGACACTAAACCGACGGAGAAAAACGTTTGCGCATGCGTGCATTTTAGCACGTTTTCTAAACATTTTGAAGAGTTTAAGTGAGAAAAAAAAAGTTTGTTTCTCCATGTATACAAAAAAGTTCGAGAGTATACTTTTGTCAGACCAAGATACTGTATTATCAAACACAATATGAAAGAATTAGTCTTTAGTTTCAAGCATGGACACTAAGATTTTCCATTTTGTGAAGTCCAATTTATCAGGCATGTATGAAAGTCAAATTTACTTATGTTTTTGACTAATTTGCATACGGTTTCAGAGCATGCGCAAACGTTTTTCACTCGTGTCCTTTAATCCAGTTTAAAATAACCTCTCTGGTGCACGTGCGTATTGCGGTATGGGATTCTCGGTTCGTTATTTATGAGCTGCCAAAATCGAAAAAGACCTAGCCAGAGTAAAGATTAATAATTATACACATACGGCCATACAACTGATCCAAATTGAACAAAATTAGAAGAAATTGTCATTTCATCATACAATTAACAATTTTTCTTTAATAGAATCCTCCTGAAGAATCTGTAACTTAGATAAAGTTTTGAATAATGGAGCGATGCTTACACTGAACTGAGTACTCACAATAACAACGTGTTTTTTTCCTTTACAGCAACTTCTCTTTGAAATATTTTCAGTATTCGTAAACAAGTGACGACACCAGGCTTTTTTTTTTTAATTTGCTTGTCGCAGATAAAAAAGAAAGAAAAAAAGAACTGACAAACTAAACATGCCAGAGAAACACCTTATAGAGGAAATAAAGAAAATGAATAAAAAACTTAAAGACTTGAATACACAGATAGCAGCAAACGAATATAAGCTGCGTGAAGTTCCGAATAGAAAAAGCGAAGAAAAGTTCAATAAAGTCATAGAAGATCTAAAGCGAGAAAAGGAAGAGGGTGAAGAGAAAAGATATCTCCTTCAGAAAGTAGTGAAATTGCAAGGAACACTAGAGACAAGAGAGGTAAAAATAATATAGTTGAAAGCCCTAATAGAGGAACTAGAACAAAAGAATGAGCAAATAGAAGAATTAAAAAAAGAAATAGTAGATCTCAAGCATAAAAGGGATCAGTTGAAAAATGAAATAATCAAGCTTGAAAGTGACATACGTGAGTTGAAGGAAAAGATCAAAGAAAAGGATGAACGTGTGGAACTGTTGGAAATGAAAATGAAAGAAAACCAGCAGAACCACCAGAACAGAATGAAAGATGCTATTGCTAAGGGTGAGAAGAATATAAATATTTTGAGGAACGAAACTATTGCCAAGATCATGCAACTAAAAGATAATCATTCAAAAGAAATGGACGAAATGCGTGAATCAAACAACTTCCTCGAAAAGGACGTAAAGAAACTTAAAACGGAACATTCAAAAATGGAAAGTAAACTAAATGAGTATAAAGAGTATGTTAGCTACTGTACAGAAGAAAATCAGCACATTTTGTACATTGGGCAACTTTGTTCAAACTTGCAAACAAACTGGTATCGATATGTTATGCCGAAGCACTGCCACGATGAGCATCGTGCTTATACAGTTAAGGACATTATAGACGATATTGGTGATTGCACAATACTCAGTGAAGAAGAGCAAAACGATACCAAGAGGAGGTGGAAAGAATTGCAAAGTAAAATAGATTGGAAGAAGAACAAACGATTGATAGAAGCGATTAAGCGACTACGACACCAGAGAAACCAAGCCGCGCATCCCAAAGTCCTTAGTGAAGAAGGAGCAAGAAGTGCGGCCGAGGAGTTAAGAAAACAAGGAAAATTGAATGTAAAACCTTCATTTGATGATGTCATGGGATTAATTAATCTATGGAAATCTTCAATATCCCTGCACGAAGCACGATCCGGCTGATGCATGTGGACCAGCTAAAACACTTCCATGTTCCTTGATCACAGACTCATTTACTTAGGGTTGGCCTCATATCAGCGTTAAAATATTCACATTTGAAATAGGAAATGTAAAGAAAATAATACACAACTTTAACAATACCAGCACTTTTAAAAGTTCACAAACGGATATTTTTAATCGAATATTTTTAAATCCGCAACTTTCATACCGATTCCACCATCAAGCCACACAAGGCCGTATTCAATTAATCACTTGATAAATGTGGAAGTGACTTAAAGTTCACGCATTTTTCCTTTTTAAATATTTACGTTTTTGGTTATAATTTAGATTCCAGTGGAAAGCCAGCCGAGATATACCGAAATGGGCTTTTCGTTTTCTATCACAAATCGGCCATTAGTGTCTAGGGCGCATGAGCTTTGCTGGCGAACTCATGGACGAAGGCTCGCAGCACGTAACAGAGCTAAAACAAGCCCTTGGAAGCTTCGGTGCTCTCTCTGACTTCTAGTTCATTCTTTTTTATGGTTTATAATTTTAATATCCAGGAATTCTTCCCTAAAACTAAGTTCCATAAAATGACATGCTATAGACCCCTTGTAGCACGTCGGAACGAAGCTTCATTTGAAGTACATAACAATAGGTTCCCAATTCTCTTCTTTCCCATACCCAAAATACTTTGCGGCTTTGGGGGGTAACCAGAGGAAAAACTGACTGCACTTATTTTGCTGAAGGCTGATCAGACAATGTTGAAAATATCTCGTTTGATATCCAAATACAAAATGAAACAGTAAGAAGCAGAAAGAGATGAAGAAGTTTAAAGTGATTTTTAAATATTTCTTCGTAAGTCAATACATGTTCTGTAACACCAAACCTTTTGATGTTCTGCAAAATGAACTCAGAATGGACTGATAATCAGTATTTTACAGATCAAAACAGTTATAGTGTACATTCAATTGAAGAACGTTTCATTTTGGGACAGCGCTTTGATTGGTTACGCGTATTGATTGGATACCTCTAAGTCGCAAAGCATTATGGGACATGTTGAAGATATAGAAGTAAGTTATAGTGCTTGGGAACGAGGTTATTCCGGGCGAAAGCCCTTGGAATTAAATTCGGAAAAATTAATTTCCGACCTCGCTCCAAGGGCTTTCGCCCGAAATAACCTCGTTCCCAAGCACTATAACTTACTTCTATATCTTCAACTATTTCATTAGTGCCACGCGGTCCATATACTCTCATTATGGGGCATGCGAAAGTAAACAATTCTCATGAGATTGAAATTAAGCTGCTTGTACGTGACATGCAACGATTTCAATTTTTTCATTCCACCAAGAGGCATCTTGACTTTGTATAACTGAGTGAATTCAGTTTTTGCAATATATTAACTATACAATAGGTTTATATACATGTTTTTAAACACGAAACGGTCAAAATCTACAATTTATCCTTTTTTTAAGCGTAAGGCGATCTAAATAGATCGTAGCAAGATCAAAATGCATTTTGGCTTTCAAGCTACAGTACAATGATTTCAATCTAAGAACTGTAACATACGAAACTTGTTCAAATACTCTGATTGTTCATCACTCTCTGCACTGTCTAGTTATCATACAGGTTTTGTTGTAGGAGCAGACGACCAGCGTCGAACCAATCTTAATGCGCGAAATTAATGACCGTCCAATCAGAATGTTGCATTTTAACAAGACTACGTCACGGTTACGCACCTTCACTATCATACGAACACCGCTCTAAAGTAATAAGGACAAATTAGATAATGTAATAATAATAACGATCAATGAAAAGATAATAAAATGAATGAAACTGCCTATATCCATCCAATAAATGATATCTATCTAGGGGCCTATCCTAGTGGTTTTGTCCAATGAATGATCCTAGTATCTTTACGTTAGAGTAGTGTTTTTACCCAGTGAATAACATGTTAAGGCCCCGTCCACACGTTTCCGGAAATTTGTGTATCCGCCAATTGTTTTTTGGCGGATACGGGTTGCGTCCACACGTGTCCGGAAATTCTTCGATCCGTATCCGTAAAAATTTTCGAAAACGGTCTCCAGAGTGGAAATTTTCGATTTGCGGACACAAAAATTTCCGTATACGTGTGGACGGGGTTTAAGACTAGTACATCTAGTTGGTCAATCCTGTTGTATCATCAGCCTCCTGAAATGAAAAAAAAGTGCTTATGAGAGTTAGTTCAACAACCAACATGGCCGTCATGTCTTCTGTTATTTCATTCTCTTGGGAATGATTGCAAACAGCTTATATATCTCTTGCACTAGTTCCCAACCTGAGGGTCAAAACGAAAGATTTCTCTTCGTTTGAGGACTGAAATATCTTTTGAGGATAATATGTTTTCACTGTTTTGATTCCCAAGGTAAGGATTTTGTCTAAAGGGGTAGAATCGAGGGAGTTTCGTGACATGTAAAAAAACAACCACGCCCTATATCTATTGTTTGATGTCGTGTTTGAACTTCGATGGAAAACCTGTCCCGGGAAGAGCGGGCTGAATGTCGTATACTGAAGATGGTCTGAACCAGATACTTGCCGTTGAAGGTAAGAGTATAAATCGGCAATAGAATTTTAAGAAAATCTGTACGTAGTGGGCCTTTTATAAATGTAGTGGTTCTAGATTATCTCGAGGACTATACAAAATTCGACATATCGTCAAATCTGAACGAACTGATTGAGAAAGAAAACACAAGATGAATGCCGAAGGAAACCCGAACTTGACCATCGAGCAACAACATGAAAGAATCCTCGAATTAGAAAAACAACTTGAAAACATGATAAAAGGACCGTCTGAATATGGGAGACAACTTGAGCGAGAGTTGGATCTTGGATCCCGAAGAGGTAAGAGAATTATTCAAGAAAATATGAAAGATTTCGAAGGCCGTAAAGCCGAACGGATTACACAAAGACGACATTCCTTGGCGGGATATTTATCCCACCTGTCAAGACTTGTCAACCAAGTTGGAGACGTGGAACGATGCTTCGAAGCCGAAAAAATTGTTGATTATTTAAAGAAATTAGAACTTGCATGGGATTTGTACAGAAATGAATACAGTGTTTACATCGAGGAAGATGTAAGTGAAACAGAACTTTTACGAGTAAAACAACAACACGAACATGCCAAAGATAATTATCACAAGTGTGCCTATGCCGCATGCGAGCGTTTGAGACAGGCACAACAATGTCGAGAAGACGAGCAGGCGCCAGTTCGCCGACAAAGAGATAATGAGACAATAAGCCGATATTCCTACGCAGGGGGGTCTACTAAGTCGAAAACTAGATCGCTGAGCTCTTCGAAGAAACGAGAACTACAGAAAAACGCGGAATTGAAGAAAATGATGGCAGAACAAGCTGAAGGAATAGCAAAATTGGAAGCGGAAATGGAAAAGCGCAAGATAGACATTGAACTAGAGAAGCAAAAAACAGTAAGAAAACTGAGATTTGAAGCCAAGATAGCAGAAAAGGAAGCCGAATTTATGTCAGAGGATGAAGAGTCCGATCTAGAATTACCACGTGGACCATGCCTTTACACAAGCACCCCCTTGACAAAGGAAGACCAGACCACTGATTGGGTCGTGAACGAAACCACACGCATCCATGTACCGGATGACCGCGATGAAAGAATAAGACGAGAATACGAATATGAATACCAGAGAAGCTCCCAATGCCCCGAGAAGTATGATGAATATTGGAGAAACTCCCACGTTCCTAAGAGGTACGACATGCAAGAAGAAAGCGCTGACAAGAGCCACGCCCAAAACGTTATGGCCGACGAAAGATACCATTCTGAGAGACCTCGAAGAGAAGAATCCATCTTACAAGAAACTACAACCCACAATGCAATTATGCTGAAGTTGAACATGTTGCAAGCCATGCAGCCTGTAAAGTTCTCCGGAGATGCTGACGACTTCCCCAGTCTTAGAAGCCGCCTGAAAGACAATTTAGAGGACGGATTATTGACCGACGGACAAAAACTGGAGTTCTTACCGAAATTTGTCTGCGGAGAAGCGTATGAAGTAGTTCAACGAGCGTCTGGATGCAAGTACGACGATATTGTGAAGCTGCTAGAGGAACGATACGGACACCCATCCGCGGTTGCAGCCGCATGTATCGAAAAACTGACCATTGGTCCAAAGTTAGCCCATGATGACAACAAAGGCCTACGTAACTTTGCAGAACAACTTGAATCAGCATCGAAGAAGCTGGAAGGAGAATACGAAGTTGAAGCAAGCACGACGTCGAACCTGAAGCTGATCGTAAGTAGGTTGCCAAACTACCTATCAGCAAGGTGGGGAGATACCCTGTACTGCATCCGAGAGAAAGGCAGGTCACCGAAGTTGAAGGACCTTGCCGCATTCGTGAAAAGACAAGCAGCAATCAAGAACGATCCCGCCTTTGTCACTACAACTTCATCACGGAACAGTGAATCGAAAACGAACACTGCTAGACCAATGAGATTCACTCACAAGGTAATGAAAGCTCAACCTCCGCTGAAAACCGCCACCTTCACGACCGACGTCAGACCTAAGGAAGCGTATCAAGCCGGTAGTAAAACAGAAAACGCAAGTACGCCGGGTCGCTGTGTCTGCTGCTCTGGAAGCCACGACCTTCTACATTGTACACAATTCGCAAGAAAAGACATCACGGACAGATGGAACGTCGTGAAGAATAATAAACTGTGTCATGTTTGCTTGAAAGCGGGACACTTAAGAACACAATGCAAATCGAACGAGAACTGTGGATGCGGAAGTGAGCGACGCCACCACAAGCTGCTACACAACTTTCCCAGACCGAAAGCAGCCCCCGTCGACAAGAAAGCTGAAGAAAGGGAACAAAGAAAGGATCCACCGAGTAACGACCAGAGGCCTGCTCCTGAACAGAGGAAAACCGACCAGTACGCAACCAACGTACGAAATACAGACAAAAGTATTCTTCTGCACGTGGTACCGATAAAGATCTCCGCGCCGGATGGAAGTGCGATAACGACGTATGGACTCCTGGACAACGGGTCCCGCGCCACCGTAGTTGACGCCGAAGTGGCAGAGATGATAGGACTCAAAGGAAGAAAGAAAAGAATATCGGTCAATACGCTGATGAATAAAGAAGAAGAAGAGTTCCAACTGGCTGAGTTCCAGATACAGTCTGCCGATGGCGAAGGACAACCAATCACAGTAGAGGAAGGGTTGATATCACAAAAATTCAGCATTTTTGAAGACCTCTTGCCTTCCAATATCAACAGAAATGCGTACCCTCATCTGATAGACATTGAAGTACCGGAAGTAGAAGTCCCGCGGGTATCTGTGTTGATTGGCAAGGATGTTGACGAAGCACACGAGATAATTGAAGTACGGAAATCTGATGAACCTACCTGTAAGCTCCAGGCTCAGAGAGGGCCCCTTGGGTGGGTCATTACGGGTACTATTGAAGGAAAAACACAACGAACGAAACTTGACTTGCACTTTACTGACATAGAAAACCTGAAGTTACGTGAACAGATAGAAAGATTCTGGAAGATAGATGACTATGGAACAAGACAGAATGTCAAAGAAAAAGAGGTGCTTTCAAGAGAAGATCTGAGAGCAGTAGCGAAGCTTGAAGAGACAACAGTGTTTAAAGAAAGACATTACGAGACCGGACTGCTGTGGAAGAAAGATGATGTGAAATTGCCAAACAATCGCGAGCAAGCTGAAAAGAGACTGTTGAGCCTCAAGAAAAGGTTTCAAAAGGATCGAGCGTTCGAAGAAGTGTATCGTGACACCATGAATGGCTACATCGAGAAAGGATACGCGCGCAAACTCTCCGCTGAAGAAACTTCACAGATTGGACCGCGAACATGGTACTTACCTCACTTCGGAGTTACGAACGTTAATAAGCCAGGAAAAGTGCGTATTGTTTTCGACGCCGCTGCTGAACATGAAGGTACGTCATTGAACAAGAATCTGCTTCAGGGGCCCGACTACACGAACAGTCTGCTTGGCGTATTACTGCGCTTCCGTGAAGACAAAGTTGCACTTGTAGCGGACATCGAAAGCATGTTCCATCAAGTCGGAGTACGTGAAAGAGATCAAGACTCTCTAAGATTCTTATGGTGGAGTGGAGATGCTGATGATCCTCCTGAAGAGTATGTGATGACAGTCCATATATTTGGTGCAAGAGACTCGCCGTGTGCAGCAAACTCAACCCTGAAGAAAACAGCGGATGACAACAGCGACGACTTCGATACTGCGACAGTTCACACTGTAAAGAACAACTTTTATGTCGATGACGTCCTAAAGTCGTTACCTAATGCGGACGCTGCAACGCGCATGGCTGACCAACTGACACAGCTGTGTATGAAAGGAGGCTTCAAGTTAACGAAGTTCATCAGCAACGACCGCGAGGTCCTAGCTGAAATACCAGAAGAAAAGAAAGCCACGTCCTTCCTCGATCTGAAACTCCAAGAATTACCAACAGAAAGAGCCCTCGGTGTACGCTGGGATGTCGAGTCAGACACCTTTGGGTTTAAAGTGTCAGAATTGCAGAAACCGAATACAATGAGAGGAGTTCTTTCAACTATTAGTGCGGTTTTCGACCCTCTAAACTTTGCAGCACCAGTGATATTGCCTGCAAAAAGAATCATGCAAGAACTGTGGAAGAAGAAGTATAAGTGGGACCAACCACTTGAAGGTGAGATCCTACAAAAATGGTCCAGCTGGAAAGAGAATCTTCCACTGCTGGAGCGAGTATGTGTACCGAGATGTTATTTTACGCGAACAAGTGAACAAAGAATTTCTCTTGAGCTTCACCACTTCTGTGATGCATCCGAGGTCGGGTATGGAGCAGTATCGTACTTGAGAGCCGAGTATCATGATGGAAGAATCGAATGCTCATTTGTGATGGCTAAGTCCAGAAACACCCCTATCAAGACCCTCACCATCCCTCGTCTTGAATTGCAGTCAGCGGTACTTGCAACGCGTCTTGACGAGGCAGTGAGGAAAGAGCTAGAGCTTGATGTCCAACAAGTAACATTTTGGACCGACTCCATGATAGTTCTAAACTATATCAGAAACGAAACTCGACGTTTCCAAACATACGTCGCAAACAGAGTGACCGAAATCAGAGAGGAAACACTGCCCGAACAGTGGAGACATTGTCCAGGCAAGGACAATCCTGCAGATGATGCAAGCCGTGGTCTTGACACTGAAGAATATCTCAAGAACCAACGCTGGCTTAAAGGACCAGAGTTTCTGTGGAAGACGAAAGAGAACTGGCCCGAGAACAAGTTTGAAGAAGTTAGCGTACAAGATCTGGAAGTTAAGAAAGAAGCTTATCTGACCGTACCTGAACGCAGATCATCTGTGGAGGAACTTACAAGGAGGTATTCCAACTGGATAGTACTCCTGCGCCGAGTTGCCTGGCTTGTCAAATTCACCGAATGGATCAAGTCCCGACACGTGAAAGAGAAACGTATTTCTACTGAAGACCTGCAGAACGCTAAATTGAAGGTTGCTAGGATCGTGCAACGTGAAGCCTTTTCCGAAGAAATGCAGAGCCTCAAGAAGAAGAAACAAGTTCAAGGACACAGCCCCACAGCAAGTCTAAGCCCAAAGTTACATGATGATGGTCTACTTCGTGTTGGTGGAAGATTGGCTAAGGCACCAATTTCCCATGACGCAATGCACCCAATAATTTTGCCTCGGAAGAGTCACGTTACGACAATCTTGATACGTTACTTGCATGAGAAGAACGGACACTGTGGTCAAGAGCAAGTGCTAGCCCTCCTGAGAGAACAATTCTGGGTAATCCAAGCACGAGTTGCCATAAAAAGAATCCTCGGAAGATGTATCGATTGCAAGAAACAGAGACCTCAAACGACAAACCAAGAAATGGGTGAGCTACCAAAAGTTCGCTTAACACCATATGAACCACCATTTACCTACACAGGGGTAGATTATTTTGGACCCTTCCATATCAAGAGAGGAAGAGGACGAGTAACCGAGAAGAGATGGGGAGCCATCTTCGTGTGCATGAACTCCCGCGCCGTCCACTTGGAGGTCGCAAAATCGCTGGAAACTGACGACTTTATCATGGTCTTGGTAAGGTTCCTGAACCGAAGAGGTCACGTCAAAGAAATAAGATCGGATAATGGAACAAATTTTGTCGGGGCGGACAGAGAAATCAAGGAAGCCATTAAAGAGATAGACTCCCGCAAGATTGCGGGGGAGCTGATGGAACGCGGATGCAAATGGGTATTTCACCCACCAGGAGCTCCACACATGTCAGGTGTATGGGAACGGCTTGTGAAAACTGTCAAGAGAAGCATCAAAGCCATAATTGGACAAGAGACAGTCAACGAAGAAGTGCTACATACCGTATTTACCGAGGCGGAGCGCATTTCCAATGGCAGACCGCTAACTCGAAATCCGCCGAATCCTGATGATGACGAACCGTTAACTCCGAGTCATTTCCTGAACGTCCGTCCAACCACCAACCTACCCTCTGAGATGATAGACGAATCGGACAAATACAGCAAGAAACGATGGAGACAAGCACAGTTGTTAGCCAACCATTACTGGAAGAGATGGTTGAAAGAATATATACCCTCACTGCAAGAGAGACAAAAATGGCGACAACCAAAGAGAAACATACGGATTGATGATTTGGTGCTGGTAGCTGACGAAAACCCTACAAGGAACAAATGGCCGTTAGGCAGAGTTACTAAGGTGTTCCCAGGAAGTGATGGTTTGGTTCGAAGTGTAGAAGTGAAGACTAAGGAAAACAGCTACCGACGTCCAATCCACAAGTTATGCTTGTTGGAAGCCGAAGATGAAGATGACGTTTGAACCAAGAGACTCAGACTTTGCGTTTATAATTTAGTCGAAACTGTTATAGTATGAACGTTTTAGTATAGACCGTTCATAGGGGGCGGAATGTTATAGCTTATGCATGATAGAAGCGGGTTCCCTGTGGAAGAGAGAAAAGGAGCTCGTGGGAATGGGGCAGAGTTGATATAGGGAAGAGTAGACAAGTTGTTGTTCTTAAAAAATGAATCCGGAATTCGAATGATTTTATCTTCAGGACAGCACATATGTGTAAGTATATTGATTCCGTTTTTCTTGGACAGAATATATTCTCATATAAGGTTTTGCAATTGTCATTCTAGCGAATCGTGAAAACCTGAACTCGTGAGAACCTGAAATCGTGAAAACCTGAACTCGTGAAAACCTGAAATCGTGAAAACCTGAACTCGTGAAATTAATCCTGTAACGTGGAATTGTGAAATCATTGACTGACTGAACTCTGAATAAACTGATAATCTAGAACTTGAACGTCACGCATCTTGACTATAGTCCTCGAGATAATCTAGAACCTTTACAATAAAAGTTATAAAACTAAAGAAAAGATGTAATCTTAATCTGCTTAAGGTTCAATTAATTAATAATGCAGCAAATTATGAACTATAAAACTTGAATAAAGTGAATAATTATTTGAAAAACAATTAATCAATGAAATTTATATTTTGCAAACTCTCCGATTTGGGATTCATTTATCACCATTTCTAAAGTTCACAGGGGGGAGGGGTCTTAATGGAGCATTTGGGTAGGTTTGGAAACATTTTAGTTATTATATAATTTGCTGTATCACTTTTTCAGTCAGTAAATGATAGCCATGTGAAAATGATGATGATGGTGATAAATATTATGATGGTGGTGGTGATGATGATGATAATTAAATTATTCTAGAGCATCCTAAAGGGGGATGGGGTGGACTTTGATTGGAAAGCATTTTTTATGTATAAGTCATAGTATAATAATAAGTCATGATAATATATTGTATTAATTCAGCAAAAAGTCATAGGATCATAGCTTCTCAGCCCCTCCCTCTCGATGCTTACTGTGATGACGATTGTAGTAGTGATTAAGTGATTGTGATGATAGTCATGACCAGGGGCGGATCCAAGTGGGGGTGCAGGGGGTGCACACTCCCTCCTGGTTCAACTTTATGCCCCTACATTGAAGTATCCAATACTGGTTTTTTCCCTTTTGATTCTAAGGGGTTCACCCCCCTGAGTTAACTTTGTGCGCAGCACCCCCCTTAACAAGATTCTGGATCCGCCCCTGATGATGCAGTAAAGGGCAGTGTCAAAAGTACCACAATAATAATAAATGTTCAAAAATATAAAACCTTTTATTAAAAAATAATATCTCTATATTTATTTCCATAGATTCTTTGCTTTCTCATCATGTAACAGCAAGTCGTCACAATCTAATTTCTCTTATCCTGCTTGGCCTGTGGATTGTGATGGGTGTCATCTCCCTCACAAGATTATCCTACAACAAATTCTTTCTCATGTCCAGCTCATTTTTGGTCCATTCCATATTTGGCCCAGTCTGGTGTGTACGACGGCTAGCATTTCTCATTGGTTTATGCATGTGGATATGGCTCTCTTGTTGCCAACAAACCTATCCCAGCAGCTATTGCTATTTTGATTCTATTTCTTTTGACGGGATTGAGGAAATGGAGAAAGCAGTTGGCTAAAGCAAAAAGTGCAGAAGATTTGATGAATTTTAACAGGACCATGGACCAGAGAATGGACAGCCTTGAGAGAAAAGTTGGTGTGATTCTTGCAAAAGTGGAGTTCTTGGTGGATAGAATCCCAGACAGAGCAAACTATAAGCACGCATAAGAAATGGATCAAAAATTATTAAATGATTGGAGGTATTGGTTATTGCACTACAGATATTATGGCTTAATGGAATCATTGGTTTATGCAGCTGTCACTGCGAAAATAGTTTGCAAAATACGGTTACCACATAAGGAGATACTACCATTAGATACCTCGAATACAAACCATTGTTAGCAATGCTGTTAATATTACTAGCTATGGGTATCCAAGATCCCAAAGTGTTTGAAAATATAGTATTGGCATTTCTCATTGCTCATAAAAAATCAATGCTAAACAATCCAGCCGCACCATGAAATAACTTGATTGTGTTTCTGTTTTTTGCTGATGTACAAAGACACAACTCCGTCAACCTTTTCAACCAATCCTGTTAGCTACAGGCAAACCTTCCAAACGAAAAATTAATAAACTAAAATACCCTGAAAAATTCACTACTGGCTGAGAACATCTGAAAATCCTGTGAAAAACCTGTGAAAACACAGGTAACATGAAAGTGACCTGTGAAAAAACTTGTGAATTTTACACGGCCGATTTCATGTCGATTCTTGGAAAAATCTTAATTTTTGAAACCTGTGAAAAACCTGTGAACATTTTAAACCTGTGTGGGAAAAACCTGTGAGTTTTATTTTCTGTGGAGAAACCTGTGAAAAACCTGTGAATTTGGGCATGATAAAAACTCATTGAAACAGAAAACTGTGAAAGACCTGTGAATTTGGACATGATAAAAACTCATTGAAACAGAAACCTGTGAAAAACCTGTGAATTTCAGCATGATAAAAACTTGTTGAAACAGAAACCTGTGAAAAACTTTTGAATTTCAGATGATAAAAACTCATTGAAACAAAACACTTGTGAAAAACCTGTGAATTTCAGATGATAAAAAACCCGTTGAAACAGTTACCTGTGAAAAATCTGTGAAAACAGCTGAAATACCATTATATAATTTTAATTTTCCTCAACATATTTTGAAGGCATATGATTATACTTATGACACTAATCAACAGCTACAGTAAATTTAACTTGACATTATAAAAGTTTCTTTATAAAAAATCCTAAAAAGATCTCACATAGGATGCACAATCCTGCTTACAATCCTACTAAAGGATAACAGTAGCATTTTCCACAGAGTGGCTCTTCATCCACTGAATTCCAATTGGAATTTAAAAGTTGATTTTTGCAGAGGGAGGAAAACCAGTAAACCCAGAAAAACAAATAACCAATAAGCAACTTTACTCACAAAACAACACCACAATAAGCCCTGCATAACTTGAACCCAGGTCGCATTGGTGAGACGTGAGCACTCTCACTGCTACGCCACCTGTGCTTCCCTAGTTAGGAATAGGATCCTAGAAATATCTTACAATTCTATATGTTGAAACTATTTTTTATACCGAGTTCCTGCATATTGCTTATGGAAATGCTTATCTACATGCTTGTTTTTTTAAACAACTTTTAATTTAGTTAATTTATTGAATGTAAACATATAAAACAACAGTGCCCTAATAATGTGGCCTGGATCAGCCCAGATATTTGGATATTGGTATAAAAAATACAGTAAGGAGTATCAGTAATTATTGCTGTAAGGAAATTTTGGGCGATGCTACTAAAAGAGGATAAAGACTTCGTTGTCTCTATCCAGTGTTAATATTTCATGATGCACTGAATTAAACATCAAATGGAATATGTAATTTAAATACAATTTTGACTTTTTAAATCTTACAGGTGTAATAACACTCTGTAGATATGGGGCGGGTTGCTTCAATTCCAACAATACCGCTTATATATCCCAATTATTTCTGGGTTTGCAATTGATCACAACTACAAGCTATAAACATTTATTAGCAATAATGATAAAACATTTTTATAAAATTGAATAAATTAACTGAAGAATGCATGGCATTTATTAGATGGTGCTGTCTGCCAGAAACTTATTCTCCTGTTCATGAAATCCTCCAACTGAAATCTAATGCTCAAACATTTTGTATTTGTTTTGTTTTTTTTAATTTTTAATTGTAATGTGCTTAGCTGATGTCTTGCTGCTTTAGTGTTGAAAAAAGGTTTTTTGAAAGGAAAGCTTTTAAAACTTTTACTAGTAACTTTCATCCGGATAAAGCGTTGAAAATTTTTTAAATTTTAGAAAATTGACATTACACATTGAAAGCTTAACTATAAAATAAAATTAATACCTTATTTTGGCTGACGTTTTGATTTTTTCCCCTTCTTTTGCAAGAAAAAAACAACCACACCTCTCAACGCCATTTTGAATATGCGGGCTCGCTTCCTTAGTCAGCGGATTTTTTCTTGGTCACATGATGAAAACACGATCATTGATTGGCTGTTGGCATCAGAAAGCAAAAAGGCGGGAAATCAAAAGTTTTTTCGCTCATTTTTGCAAGAAACCTTCTTTGGTTGATTTGTAAGGAAGAAAAAACTATTTGTTAGATTATAAAATAGCCTTCAAAGCTTTTAAAGCAAAAGATATTAATTCCTCGAGATGAAAGCAAAGATGTTTACTCAAAATGATGCCTCTGCTGAAGTAAAAACGAAGACATCAAACAAAAAAACCCTGAGTAGTATATATTGCCAAGTATAAAGTAAGCTTAAAAATGAAGGTTCAAGTTGTATTCAAGCAAGCAATATTATTCAATGGAGGTAGGTTTTTAAATTTAAAATCTATTTGAATATCGAGTTCTATAGATCTGTTATGATTTGGCAAGTTAAAAAATGCAGCATTTGAATCTGAACTATAGCATTTTCCTCTTTTCACAGCCTCAAAATGCTAATGAAATCACCACAAGACTTGAAAACTACAGACTGTACTTCCCCCTTTTGCTGGTTAGCTCTGGTTTAGCTCATAAAAGGGTGAGCTCTGATCTATAAGGCTCTTGCCAACTGGTCAGTAAAATTAATTCTTATGCGAAAAAAGAGGATAAGCTTATCAAGTTATAAGTAAATAACCATTTCAAGAATGCGTGTATTATTTTCAGGCTTTAGTTTTTGAAGGATTTCAAAAGAAATTTATGAAAAGAATGACAATAAAAAAATGTTGAAAAGTTGAACTTCATTTTTTTAGATCATGGTCAGTGTCAGACTTGAGAACATAGCTCATTATTAAAGTTGCAAAATCCCAGTAGTGACCTCTTTGTAGCTTGGACTCAAATTTTGCTATCTTGTACACTTGACACATAAGTTAGATAATATAATAATTTAGAAATTGTGAATGCATAACTGACAGAGATGGGAAAACAGAAAGGCTCTTTGTAAATTAACAATTAAAATCTAGTATTACAACATGTAGGTGCCATTTATACATATTTCACAGTGATTTGCTGCTTCTGTTAATGAGCTCTGACTTAATGTTTTTGAAGAAGTATTTTACAGGTAATGTAAGCTTTTCACAGGTTTTTCACAGATTTTAAGTAATATATTTACAGTATAATAGGTTTTTTCCTTATTAAAAAAACCTGTGAATATAATTTTCACAGGGTTTACTTGTACAGGTTTTCTGTCTAGAAAATTTTGAAAAAAACCTGCAAAAGTAATATTCATAGTAATTTTTCACAGCATTTTGAACCTGTAAAAGTGTCCCTTTTCACAGGTTTTTGACGAATTCAAACCTGTGGAAAAAAGACCTGTGGAAAAAAGCTGTGAATTCTTTTCACGGGTTTTTCACAGGTTATTCATAGGTTTCGAAACCCGATGTAGAAGTGAAAGGTTGGCGACTGAGGGGTTTAGTGAAAGTCTTTTGGCATTTTTCCTTGCATTTCTTCTTGTAATTTAACTTTCACTACTGGCTGAGAACATGTGAAAATCCTGTGAAAAAACTGTGAAAAATATCTCTGTATTTTAGAAATTTCACAGGTTTTTCACAGAATTTTCACGAAGCTTTAAAACCCCAAGACGCGCAAAACAAGACAAAAATATGACATGAAATAGAGTATTTTACTGTATTTACTTCTCAAATTGAATACACAACCTGTAATTGTACAATAGCTACAATTATGGTGATGATTGCAATGAATATTGTTACGCTTTCATAAATTAAATTACTTATTAACTTTTTATTTTGAATGTAGGACAGGATTAGATAAATTATACCGCGGCATTCAAGTTAAGGTTAAAAGTAATTTAAAAAACAGGATCAAGAATATGTATACGATATGAAAAAAACTGTAAACTATGTCTAGACAAGTTTAAGTCATAACCCACCTACACCTCCCTTTCCTTACCCCTCAGCGTGGCTTTATTTTGATTTATTTTGATTTTTGATTTTGTTATTTTTGTTGTTGTTTTTTTGTGTGTAAATATTATATCCCGACAGGGACGTATATGATATCCATGCTAACCATTTTATTTACTAATTATATTTACCTTTTTCGATTTAGAGCTCATCTTTTTATAATCGAATGGGTTGTCGAGGAATTAAGCTAGCATTAGAGAAATTTAGCATCAGGTTAAGCTCTGCTCTACTCACAGGGAACCCGGCTATATATTTTTTGCTTCTTTCAGAAAAGTAACTTTGCTCTTTGTGGGTTTCCTGAGTTGTGATCAGTTTTCCATTACATAAGCTGTGATTAGGTCGGCGCTGTAAACTGATAGCCGATTAAATCTTATTGGTCGCCTGTGGTATGTAACACACTTTTTAGTAAGCAGTCAAAAGAAGAGTGTTTTGAGTGTTTACTAGAGAGTGTGTTACCAACTGTTATTGATTTGAATTTAACCCACAAAGAGCAAAGTTACTTTTCTGAAAGAAGCAAAAAATATATAGCCGGGTTCCCTGTGCTCTACTACCGCTAGAAACACTGGGCATCAATGAAATTCAATATGGCGGCTCCTCCAGTAACATCTTCGTTATGAAGCCTTGCTAAATGTCGAAGGTGTGATAGAAAACGCCTGACATTGAACTGTACTGAGTTTGAGGTTTGCGGTGCATAGCAGGAACTTTGTGCTAAAGTTCTCTATTGTAACCACTTATTTTTTATTTCAGAGTAAAATAACAGTTTGGAGGAAGAGACCTGCTCTAATAATGATACAATTTCTCAAAAGAATTGACTTAAAAAAGAAGAGAAAAGAATCCACATTCAGCACTACAAACAATCGAGAACGCAAAATTATTTGAGCTAACAAACCTGGAAATCTAGATCTTATATCAGACAGACTTCATTTAGGTTTCTTCATTGGACATATCTGGCTTCTGCTTGGACTTGCTGGAAAAAAATATTTGAGCTGATTGAATTTTGACTAAACAATTATCATTATATCTTATATGATTGTCCTTAAGATTTGTGGTACGTTGTTGCACTCGGGTCCATTGACTCCATCGAAGTCTTAAGGTCAGCTTGGCAACTTTAAATCCTTTTTTTTCCAGTCTGTGAGGGTAGCACTGCGCATGTCCTGACTTATACAGCTATCCGGAGGTTTTGTAGGTTTCGACATAAATATATAGATCAACTATTTGTCGAGATCGAGCAACAAAACCGCAACGGCTGATCACGATACGGCAGTAAAATAACGAATTAAATGTCAAAGCTGGATTGTCCTTGTTTGACTTTGTTTAGTTGAACAGATAAGCAGCAATTTGGTGCAGTTTTGAGATTGGCACTGATTGATCAAGAAATAATGCCGAAAATTCGAACTTTTACGACATCATAAGTTAAGAACTTTACCATGCACATCAGTATTATTTCATGGCAACGACTGAGCCAATGTATAGGATATTTTCCACATCTTGATTATTTTTTTGACTTTTTCGTATGAAGTTCTTCCTCTTAATCTACCTTGTTTGTTCAGCTCTTCGGCAACCCTTTCTGCTTCTTCAACCGTCAGGCCTTCTGGATTGGCCATATAGTTTCCCTCTTTCTGTAACATTTTCAACGTTTTCTCAATAGAAGGTTCCCATCTAAGGTTCTCCTTCAAATCCGCCCACCTTTTCAAAGCTTCTTGTCTTTCTTGGTCATCGAGCAAGTCTTCATCGTTAATATCTTCTTCAATATCCTTTACTTTGTAAGGGCAATCTTCAGCGAACTGGTCAGGCAGCACGATGTGGTACATGATGGCCTGTAGAATCAAACATACTCGCCCAATATAAGCCTGGCAATAATTTATATCGAGATTTTCTTTTGTCGGCGTTGTTATTTTTTGGTTAACGCGCTTGTTTTTTTGATAGATTTCTGTAATTTCTTTTTTAAAGTTACGATCGGCTTCGTCTATTTCTCTCTCAAACACTACATCTGATTTTTTCATGTTTTTGGCATGGTTTTCATTAAATTCTTTCTTTTCTTTCTCCTGGTTTATTTTGTTTTGTTCAACCGCTTCTTCCAAAGAATCTAGCCTAGTCTCTCTTTCGTCAAAAGTTTTGCTCAGCGCTTCTTTTTTCCCCTTAAGTTCTTCTATTCTGTTCGTCAGATCTAAAAATTCTTCCTTAAGGTTAGTGACTTCTTGTTTGCGATTTTCTAATTCATTGCTAAGGACTTTGCTTTCCCGCCGGTCATCGCTGGGTTTTAGGCCATGAGCATGGTTTCGGGTATCAAAATAATGAATTTCTTTCAATTTCTGGTTTGCCCTTCTGTCAGTCTCAGTCATCAAATCATCAAGCGTCATCGAAACTGTCTTACATTCCATTGCAGGATTATACTTTTGGTGAAGTGATTCTAATTTATCTAAGGAAAAATTAAAAATACAGTATTATTTCATCAATCATTACTATTATTTTACTCACTTTATTAAGATATGATAAATGATAATCCCCACTGCAGGCTGTCTTGAAGAAAAACAAAAATGAAACAGATAAGCAAACGTATGATATTCGTTTTACGAGTCTAGAACTGCGAAAATAGCTCCGTAGCTAACAAACTTGTGGCCCTCGCTCTTACCCCGTGGTCGAATAGGAAGAAGTGTTGATTTTTTTGTGTGTTTATTTATTTATTTATTTTTTGTGAGAATAAAATAGCCTAAAATAAAAGCCAATTTGTGTACAGCTAATACTGAAACAGTTTATTAATATTAATGCTAATAAACTAACTGATAATCTTGTTTTTGGTCTAGTATAATAAGTCTGATAAGTTCGGTTCACATCTTAGTGCAGGGTGCCGAGAGAGAAAGCTGACAAAATGTTCCACTCATCATAAAATAGTTATTACTTTATGCTCTTTATTTCTTTGAGAAACAGTCTACTTCACTACGATTAATTCTTTTTCTATTAGAAAAAAAATTTGTGACTAAATTTTCCTTTACAAGTAAAAGTCCCGGCTAGTCATTTGTCCGAGAAATCTAAGATGGCCGCCAGTATGGGAACAAATTTCAATGTTTCATTCGAATGCTACAACAAAATATCAGAACGTCTAAAGTGAAGAATACCAGTTTAAAAAAACTAAATATGACCGCTATAAATGACCAGTATTTTTTTAAAGAAAGGAAAATCTGAATTTGTGAACTAAATATTGGCAAGATATAAATCGGTTACAACCGCCATTATACTGCGCTAGCCAAGACGCCGACCAACAACGAAGCAAAACTGTATTGTTAAAATCCCAAAAAACTCTTAGCTAAGGTCAGCAAACTCTTCCAGTTTCTACATCATTGCCTTACTTTGAATGGAACGTTTATTCAGTCGTTTATTCTTGAAATATAAGAAATTTCAATAAAAGCGAGTTTTCGTGCGTTCAAGCCATCCCTCCTTAAAAACCTGTTTGAGGCTTAGGAAGCCCCAGTTTCTTGGTCAAGTCTATATTTGATATCAACTTCCCCTACTGGTAAACGTCGAATTAACCTTCTGCGACTAAATTCTAAGTCTGAAACGCGAATTAGTTTTTTTCCCCTTGAGGTTAAAGGAAAGCGAAAGTGTGGAGCTATACCGGCATTAGGAACGACATTGTACATTCTTTGCTATTGCAGTACAATTCAAAGGAATAGAACGTAATAAATTGTATTTCAGATTTTTATGTTGATATTTTGAAGTGCCTACAGTTTTCCCCCAAGAAGGTTAAAAGTACGGAAACACAAACTCGATATGCATGTAAAATCTAAGACTCACATTAAGTCGGAATAAAAAAGTCGCTCTCTCCGAGGGCAGTGAAATCCCTGAAGCTCAGTATAATTTCAGGCTTATTTTTAGAACATCGAGTGATTTCCAAAATTCCCTGTTGCGAAGAATTGCATTGGACCGAAGTCTATGAAGGCTCGTTTCCTCATTTGCACAACTACCAGACCGAAACACAAATATCAAACCGAAAGGTCGAGCCTCTTTCTTCTTTGTCTCACTCTTAATTTCTATGTTATTTGTTTTTCATTTTTATTTTGTCACTAAAATGAATATTAAGAATAAGCACCATTTTTTGAAAGACCGAGAAAAGTAAACCGCAAACTAAGCGACGAATGATTCTGAACCAAAATGGGCCATTGTTAAGAGAAACGCGAAGAAAAATCTAGATTTCTTTTGTTTCATAAGGAATGGTTAAGAACAACTTAATTTAAGGGCAAAGTCAGGACTGTCAAGGAGTTTGAAAGCTAGACACACAGAACTCATGTGTCGGGCTCAAAAATTACTTATTAACTTTGTCAAGGCTGCCCCTGTTTATCAGTTGGATTTAGCAGCCAATCACAAGACAAGTGCGCGCAGTGCCAATTCCAAGAACTGGCTCCTGTGTTTATCTAATCATCGTTATAGCAGCCAATCATAAGACAAGTGCGTGCCAATTCTAAGAAGCTATCATGTATAGCAGCCAATCACAAGACAACTTACAGACATACGACAGGCAATGTCGCTTTGCTCAGTCCATCCACAGTCTTTGTTAACATTTTCTACGAAGACGACAACACCAACCGAACATAACCGCATGTATATAAAAGAAAGCGGTAACGCACAGACAATGATAGAAAAAAAATATATATATTTATATATAAATCTGGATGTTTGAGTCTATACTGTCGGTAGAGTGCTCGATGCATTACGTTGTTATATATCAAGGGGTTTCAAGGGGTTTATGTGTATATGTATGTATATATATGTGTATATATATATATCTCTCTCTCTAGCAGATAGTCAAAAATTATCTTAAAACATCGATTTGGTAACACTATCTATCCAAGGCAAATCTTACCCTGTCCTTCGAGAAGCCTTCTTAATAAACATTCGTTGCGAGAAAAAATTCATGGGTGACACGTCGCAACGCTTTCATAAAACAACTAGACATCCGCAATGTTGATGTTGCATGTTCTGGGAAATGTTGGGCTCTGCCGGCCGGATTGGATCCTTTAGCTGAATAATGTCGAACAAAGTTTCAAGACGTCTATATACCGCGCAATTTCGTCCTAAAACTTGTCTCGTTGTTCTTGCACACAAGTTTCAGCAAAACGTTTACATTCGACGTGGCCTTTACGGCCGAGTTGCTATTTCCCTCGGATCAGTTTACTTTTATCATCGCATTTTTTCCTACCTAGTGGTGAACTGAAGTATATATTCGATTTTATTGCCATGTCCACACGGATTTTTAGTTTTCTCAGTAAGCTACTGCTCAAATATTTAGGAGAAAAAAACTCAAAATGTTTCTAGTAAATCTATAACCACCTCAGGCACCTGGTTTCACATCTTGAAGTGTCGTTTACAGCAACTGAATTACTGCTGCTCGCCATTCTGTTTTCTCCATGGACATTTTTGTTCGTTCCTTTTTAAAAAATAGTCAAGAAAATGAAAAATGTACTTTTACTTACTTCCATTACATAGAGTGAGTCTCCCGATTTCTTGTCAAATCGGGATTTCTGATACCGGCCGTTTCTCAGAAATCGACATACACAGTACTTCTTTTGTTTGGCTGTCTTCCAAACTGACTCAGCGGATGTTAAAGCCACTATAAGCCAGTATACCACGAATCGTACCAAAGAAAGACCTAGAATGACGATAAGGCCCTGGAAACCAACAGTATTTTGATGTTTAGGATAAAATCAAGAATACGACGAAAAAAGCCGACATCAGTGAAGAAATTAGACCTTTGCTTCAACGAGGAAAGTTGCTTGTTTAGTGCTCTTTGCATCACTGAATGATGAGACAATTACATGACCTTATAAAGTGCTTTTTAACGTACTGTGGGTGTTCATTGGTCAGTTTGGAGCGCGCAGAATCTCTAAGTTACATAGCAACGTATGGTAAACGGACATCTAGACACTGGAACAAAATGATGCCGCGATCAGTTCAATGTTTGACAAAAATAGTTTTACCAATCAAAAGGGCGACGCTTTCATGCCCCTTTCTCATTTTATTTCCTTGTCAGCTATGCTACAAATCATCTCTTGCACATCCTCAGCCGGTGCTACCTTACTGTAGAAAAAATCAATAAGAACTAAATTTGACTTGACTCGGGTTTTTCGTTGTTAGAAAAGAAAAACGCGAAGCAATGGTGGTAAGATAAGAGGATTTCTTTTGATTCTTGTGTAATAAAGTCAAAGGGAACCAATAGCCTATTTTGAAGCCCCAAAAATGATGAAATCGAAAATATGTTTGAAAAAGACCCCTATTTCTAAATAAAGTATGACCATATAAAAGCGAAACCAATGACGCACGCAGTACAAATTTATGCAGTGACCGCGCAGATTCCCTGCAGGTCAACTTCCAAGAATTGTGAATGACATACTATACCTTAAGAGCCAATCAAAACACAGCATTCATACCGATGCGACCAAGCGATGCAAAATACGAAGAACGCGAAGAAGGAAATAAAAGATTTCGCTGACTTGCTAGACGGTCATCTATGTTGGCAGTGGTCCTGCTCCGGCAAGGTTTTTGTTCATAGAATAAGGTAAGAAACATTTTTTCTACTGCATGGCAATTCCTACCGCAAACGAATAGAAATGAAATTATGGTTCGAGGTTTCGTTTCAGTTTGTTTAACTTTTCTATCCAAGTGATATTTTAAGATTTTGCTGAGCAATAATAAAAGAGAAATCGTTTGAATTCTAATAAAATTTATCGATCAAATCGTAAGAAAAATGAATCAGTACTTCGACATTTTGAACAACATGGTAACTCCCTACAACCAGAATCCTTTGCTAGTCGATTCGCAACGCGGGTTGCTTAAAATGCGTTTTATTGCAAACATTTCGCTAGATTTCTCCATTTTCTGCCGCTAAATCATCATTCATGGCCTTTAAGGTAAATAGTTTTTCATTTTGAATTCGACAAAATTCTTTTAAATGGTTTCGTTTATTTCAATATCGATACAGACCGAATCACTGGGTGTCTTGTCGAAGCGATCGAAAGTACCGAACAATCGCGACGTCGTCAAATTATAATTTTTTATCTAAGATACTTTGAAAACGAGCTGTGAAATTTGTGAACTAGCTGAACGAATTTAAGATACTTTGTACAGAGATTACTAGTATTATATAGTAACGACGCAGCGAGAGAGATCCCCGAGTCTGAGGAGCGAGAATAACAAGGTTAGACCTAGGTCGCGGGTCTCGAAGACGTCTTTCACTAAATTGCTGTTGAAAGACAAAATACGCCTTGCAGTCGATTGCCCCAAAACAGTAACTGTTAAACAGATGCAATACATACGTAACCGTACCTTATTCACACAATTATAATGACTTTTTTTCTTGATTTTAGTCGACTTGAATCTAAGCAGCGAATGCATTTCTAATCAAAATGATGATTTTTGTTTTTGTTTTTCTAAGCTCTAGAACGCCTAAACATGCGAGATCCTGAACGTGAACATTTCATAGAGGTAATAAAGAATAAAGATAGAAAAATCGAACAGTTGAAAGAAAAGATTACAGTATATAAAAACAAAATAAAAGAGTTGAATGATCGAAAAGATAGAGAAGAAGAAATTAAAGAAGAAATAGAAGATATCAAGGGAAAGAAAGATCAGTTCGAAAAGGAAATAATCCAGCTTAAGAATGAAATAGAAGAATTAAAGGAAGAGCTTAAAAAGAAGGATGTGAGAATGGATTCGTTGGAAAGTACGATCAAAGAAAACGAGAAACGTCACCGGAAACAAATGGAAGACATTAAAGAAGGCTACAAAACCGACATGCGTGAAATAAAGGAAAGCCATAATGAAGAAATGAAAAAAATGGAAGATTACCGTATCGCATACGAAATGAATGAAGACGAGAATCAGAAATTAAGAGAAGAAAATAAAGAATTGGAAGGTGACTCAAGACATTAAAAAGCACATTCGCAATTATGAAATGGATCTTAACAAGTTGATAATTGGACAAGTTTGTTTCGAGTTACCAACTAACCTATACCGTTATGTCATGCCTAAACGTTGCTGTGCTAAAGACTGCTATTATAAGATTAAGGATATAGAAAACGATATTGATGATGAAGATTTGCTTAACGACGAAGAAAGAATAGAAGCAGAGGAAAGATTGGAAAAATTAAAGAAAAAAATCGATTGGGCAAAGCTGAAAAAACTAATAGGGGCCTTCAAGCTACTTCAAGATCAAAGAAACCAAGTGGCTCATCCACCCAATGTGGACGAGAAGGGAGCGAAGCATGCTGCACAGGAGTTAGACAAACAGGGTAAATTAAAAGGAAAAACTTCAATTGGAAGGGTTAAACAAATTATTGAGATATGGTCTGTTTCTAAATCATTGTTAGGTGATCAAAATTCCAACAACGTAGCTTAAGTAGAGTAAAAATCATTTTTCTTCCAAATATTTCCATCACCTCGAGCCAAATATTTCCCGTACGGCCTTCCCGATCAGTCAACAAGTACATATTATCATATTATTCATAATTCACTTTCATCCAACTGAAAACTGCCGGTCAAAGAAGCGGAGCTTCAACCTCGGTATGCAGCGCAGGCTACTTAAAAAAGAGTTTTTAATAACATAGAATGAAACGAGTTACTGAGGCTGCGTTTACACGGTGCCGGACGAAGTTTTAGAAATATCTAAAAAAATATCAGTTACCTGTATACATACCCTTTACAAGGAAACAAATCCCTGGGAGGATATGTAGCACGGTTTGTATTTTTAGATACAAGCATCACTTAATGCAATGGTTAGTAAATATGTTTAAATTTTCTTTTGTAAAATTGTTTTTGACCAAAACTGACAATAAAATGAATTTATTAGATTTTATTGCTTTTTGATGTTTTAACAAGACCCTGGGCTCAGGGTGCGCTGGAATACCTGGTAAAGATGGGCCTGGTTATGAGATCTGATTGCTGGAAAGGTTGCGCATCTAGAGAAGTAATGTTAGACATTTACACTTTTGGGGTCTCTGTGTTGTGATTTATTGATGTTTTTAATGAAATAAATAAGTGGACGTTTTGAATTGAGTCGATCAGCAATGCACAGTAAAACTATACAGAATTTATTTGTGAACACTTTCTCAGAAAGAAAAATCAAAGCAAACCTTTCTCATCAAAGTCATCGAACAACTCAATCTGGAACTCCAGTTCCCGTTCCGGTCCGGACTTTGGCATACGTAATGCGGTTTTATGAACGTGCTCATTCGCACGAAAATTGTATAGCTCGCTTTAAAATCAAAATGCTTCATTTAAAACGTAAATATATGTTATTTACCGGCCAGGAGGTCCGGATAGGGAAAAACTGTGCTCGAGGTCTTGAATATACGGACCGAGGGCACAGTTTTTCCCTATCCGGACCGACTATAGGACGGTAAATAACTCATTAATTTTTTTCCCGTATTTTTTTTACTTGTTTTGGTAATCGTTTTGTGTTGTTGTTTAGCGACAAAGGATACCGGACCGCGCGCGCGGGCAGATACTTACAAAATACTGCCCGCTCAAACAGCCAATCAGAACGCACGATGTTTTAGGATACAGGACCGGAAAAAAATAAAGGCTAATATTTGCTCAAGACCTGTCTCATAATTGATTTACATTTTATAATTTTATAATTTATCGATATTTTTAATGAATCACCATCTTTTTGAAGAAAAAATAAAGGAGATCATTAATGATATTGCTATGTACCTTATGTTCCTTTGGGTAGACTTTGAAGCCAAAACAGTTAATATAAATACATAAATATATAGGCTATAAGACTATATTGTCAAGTTCAAGAGAATATCGACTCATGCTGAATGAATATTTGTATCGTAATTCTGACTCTTGAAACCCTGTTCTCCTCGTCATCAATCTTCGCTCGTTCGTGAAGAAAATACTGTTCGATTAGATGAATCATGAATAGATAAACCAAAACGAGCTTTTGCCCATGACGTTCATTGAAAATTCTTGGAAATAATCGCTTCGAAATCATCTCTGTCTTCTAGGCTTGAAATCTTGTTTACGAAATTGATAAATTAATATTTCTAGTTCGGCTGTCTTGAATTACGGCGGTCAACCAAATAGGGCTTACAATAAACCACGAAACGAAACGACACAATAAAATGCGAAACGAGGATTTCGCATTTTACAGATCTTTAAATTGCGAAACCGTCATTTCGCATCTTACAGATGTCGTAAAATGCGAAACGACAGACTGTAACCTGAGGCTTTGTTACTCACGAAGTTGGATGAAAACTGTGTAGCTCCATGCCTTAGAAAATTAGAGATTACTTTGAATCTCAGTGGGAAGAACAGTGTAAACTTTCCATGTACCAAAAGCCACAAATTTATAAACTATATACGTTTACAAGTTCAAGACTCAGTTACTCGTGTTGTTGTGGCGCCATTTTGAAACCAGAAAGAAATCCAGACACTTTTAATTCTCAATATATTAACTTTACAACTGGTTTATTTACAGCTTTTTAAACAGTTAAGAGCTATGTTTTGTTCCTGCCACACCCACTGGCACACGAATGGCAAAAAAAAAAAAAAAAAATGCTTTTAAAGTATTGCTAGAGTCTGTAATACCTAAACAACGATCCATGTTCCGAGGTTGCGCTAGCCTGAAAACCAGGCGTCCCTGTGGATTTGGGGAAAAGAACGCCTGCTCTGTAGGCTTAGGTTGCGCGGAAAACTGGTAACGAGTAGGGTGCACGATGAATCATGGGACTGTTTTACGGTGCGCAACCTCAAATAGGCCAATGGACTCTTCTTAAAAAAATACATAAAAAATAGAAAATAAATCAAACTTTTTTTCGATGGAATTTGTGGCATTTCTTTCGTATTTCCATGTAAGCCTTGTATTCAAGATAAGTTTAAGAAGGGTGCACTCCAATCTCTCTCGATCTCTTTGGAATCTGTTGTAGGATCCTTGCCTACATATGTACCTTTGTATTTCATTGTTTCTTAAATCACCCTTTGAACTTATATCGTACAGGTTTTGCGTTATAGGAAAATGTTACACGGTCACGGTAAGGAACAAAGGAACCAATCACAGCGCATGTGATTACTAACCATCGAATCAGTATGGTGTATTATAGCAAGGATACCTCTTGACGGTCACCGGTTACGCACCTAATCCTTGTTTCCCCCGGGAACAATCATAAGAAACCTACTCTAAAGTAACACATGCAAGGTGGATAAATGTAAAGAATATAGACTGACTGTAACTGGGTGCATCCATCTAATAAATAATATCGATCTAGTGGGTTCTTTATACAGGTTTGTCCAATGACCTATTATCTTTACGAGTGGTGTTTTTATCCAGAATATAAATACAGATAATAAGACTGGTACGTCTAGTTGGTCAATCCTGTTGTATCATCAGCCTCCTGCAAGGAAAAAAATGCGTTCAGAAGACTTAGTTCAACAACTAACATGGCCGTCATGTTTTCTGTAATTTCATTCTCTTGGGAATGATTGCAAATAACTTATAGATCTCTTGCACTAGTTCCCAACCTGGGGTTCAAAACGAAAGATTTCTTTCCTCATGATGATAGAAATCTCTTTCGAAGTTAAACTTTTTTTCATTGTTTTGGGAGGAGTCCCAAGGTAGGAATTTAGTTTCAAGGGGTAAGATCAAGGAAGCTTCGAAGCTTCGTTATCGAACAGGAAAATATATCATGCAGTCGAGAGTAGGAAGAACTTGTTACCTGGTTTAATTTCTTAAACTCCACCACCTGATGAAAGATATGGTCTAGTATGTGCTTGGCGTCACGATTATCGATAGGGAGTTTATGGGTAACCCCTAGGATATCCCCACACTCTCGTACGTAATACTCGAGATCATCCTCTGTACCTGATGGGGAAATTAATAAAAAATAATGATTAATAATAGAAAACGTTTAAGGTCCCTTATAAACCTTGCTCAAAATTATCGTGGATACGAGGCTAACATGAAAATAAAAAAGGAATCAGACTTTTTCTCGATGGAATTCGTGGCATTTCTTTTGTATGTCCATGTTAGCCTCGCATTCAAGATTGAGAAGGGCCCATTTCACTATTCAACCTTACAGGCAGCAGGGCCAAGGATATTAGACATCAAAGTTGTTGTTTTTCATAGAGTGGAAAACCAGACATACTTAACAGTGGTTCAAACATTAATACTCCGTTAGCCTTTCATTAACCCTTCAATTTCTCGTCCCAACGGAGGCGACACTATAGAAAAACGTTTCAGCACGTTTCCTAAGAATTTTGAAGAGTTTGAGTGAGAAAATAAACGTTTGTTTTCTCCAAGTATACAAAAACGTTTGAGAGTATACTTTTGTCAGACCAAGATACTGTATTAACAAACACAATATGAAAGAATTTGCCTTAAGTTTCAAGCATGGACGCTATGTTTTGGCATTTTGTGAAGTCCAATTTATCAGGCATGTTTGAAAGTCAAATTTACTTATGTTTTGACTAATTTGCATACGGATTCAGAGCATGCGCAGTCGTTTTACACTCGTGTCAACGGAGGCATACGTTCAGTACCTATTCGTACGAGTCCCTTGCAGAGCGAGTATAAATACAGTTCCCCCAGATCAACCTCGCGCTATTTTGTATGAAGGTTGCAACATGGCTTTGACGTTTTCCAATGGAAGTTCCAGCCCCAATAACGTGGAAGCTGCTCAAGTTTTTAGATAACCCTCCTGTTCGCGTTTCCGCTTATTTTCTTGCTCGTATTCCTGTTCCTGCTTCGTCTGCTCAAGAACAGCCTGAGAATGTCGAGGTTTGAGGTGAATCTATTTTAAATCTTTGTCTAGGTGTCCTCCCTATTTCACATGTGTGACATTAACCTTTCCCTACATTTTGTAGTTGGCACAGTAGTGTTTTTTCTTTACTTTAAACGTCGTTTCATAGCTATTTTACAATAATTATTTACTTCTGGCTAGTTATTTTATTGTAATTTGCTTTTTGTCACCTAGTTTTATTTTCCCTCCCCACGTGCTTGATTCTACTGGTCTCATTCTTGTCGCATAGGTGTGTTAGTTTTCTTACTTCATTCGCTGTTTTATTCGCTTCTCATTTCTTATCATTGGCTTTATACTTCAAAATGTTTGCTTCATGTTCAGGGTTTTTTTTAATTCGCCACCTTTTACTCTGGTCCCATTCATCCTAATTACGGCACTTGTCTTATGTTTTTCGATTACGGCTAGCAATACTATTATAACACCCCGACACGTTGTTTTAATTCAGTTGGTATTAGCGTGTACAGTAATAGAAGGCATACCGTATATCGCTGAAAAAATTTGTAAGAATTGCACAAATTAGTTTGAAGTTCAGTGAACCGTTGACCTAAGAAACTTTGCACTAATTTGTACAATTTCGTTAACTTTTTGATGTATATATGGTATGTACTCAAATTTATAACGTAGATTTTATATCTTAGTGCCACTGGATGTATCAACAGTATGTGAACCCAGTAACGTACGTGTCTGTGTAACCCCAGTGTTGTACGTGTCTGTGTGACCCCAGAGAATGAAGACGCTAGATTTTATACTAAGAAATTTACCTCGCGTAGTTTCGTATGAGCCTTTAGTGGCAAGTGAAGTATTGACGGTTTCCTATATGTTCCTTTTGTCCGGTTTCTCGCTCACCCTCTCCGACCAGCAACTGCGTTCAATCTATCCCTCTCTCCCACCACCATTGCCAGTTTCTTTCTGCTCTTTTTTGACCCAACACGGTTGCAATTATCCCATTCTTATTATCGAGCGTGAAAGGGACTGATGGAAATGGGATACTTCTTAGTACATGGTGTTCAAATGACTGATATCATTGTTATGATTGATGACTTACATTTGTTCGTTATCTGCGCTAATCGGACTTTTTCAGAAGAGAATGCTTCATCCAAGTCGAACAAGTCTAGAGCAGGTGCTGGTAGCTCTCTAAAGGTTGGAGGAAACACCTGGAAACGATGATTTGAAAACAGTTATATTGTCTCCGTCTCCTAAACTATCCCAGGATTCAATCCCGGAGAGGGGGGGGGGGGGGGGGTGGTACTCCGCCAGAATTTGGGTAGGGGTGTTCCGCTGGGATTCTGACAGGGGTACCCTGTTTATGACAAAAAAACTCAAATTTGTAGAACCTGTCATGACAAAAGATATAATTTATTGCACTGAGTTCCTGTTTCAATTATCATGTCATCTCGCGTATCGTTTTTTTTACGATCATACTAACCAGTTTCGGTCAAAACGAAAGTAGAAACCCTGAATATGACAGGAAACTCAGGAAGAACTTGGAACTTGAGTGAAATTGCATACCCTGTTTATGACAAGAAGCTCGAAAAATCATACCCTGTTCAGCGGATCATCCCCGTATAGTCCATATATGGGAGTACCACCCCACCCGGGGATTCAATACTTACAGCAGGTTGTAGCGGTGGTAGCGGCGTTTCAAACTGTGGGGTGATGAGCTGTAAAGCCTCGTGTTTCACATGCAGTTCTTCAAAAGATCTAGAAAATTCAAGAAATATCAAGATAACTAGATATCTTGACGTTAAAGTCCAGGTATTGTAATCTTAATGATTATTATATAAAGCAATAGTTATACATGAAAGTACGAAACAGTCCCCTTCACAGTTCCCTGCGCCATCTTGAAAGGTAGCTGAGCCATTGCTTTGAAGCAAGACGAAAGGTGAGCTTGCAATGATAGAGGCTTTTGTTAAACACCTTGGACAATTATTTACATGTCTCTATCATTGCAAGCTCACCGTTCGTCTCACTTCGATTCAAAGGCACAGCTACCTTTCATTATGGTGCAGGGAACTGTGAAGGGGACTATTTCCTTGCTTACTTAATCACATCTGGTACTACACTGGTGTCCAGCTTGTACAACTCGTTATCAAACATCTTTGAGAAATCACGAGGAATCTAGCATACAAAAGAAATACAAATGAAAAACCATGCACTGAAGTAATGAAGGCAATATCTTAATTGATGATTGTGTGGCTCCAGAAAAATACCCATACTCCACCATGGAGGAAATATTATTGGAAATTCTCAGGGGGTGGGGGGTCAGAAGAAAAACAAAAGTGTTTGTATGGAAGAAAATGGAAAATTCCAGAGGAGTGGAGGACCTTTTTTCGAATTTCCTCCATCCATAGCGGGGTATGAAAATTTTCTGGAAACAGATATTGCATTGAAAAGTGACTAAAAAAACAGCAAAATACAGTACAAATAGCTCCATCTAGTCTCCTTCCTGGACATGAGTTTAAAACTATAACTAAATCCTTTTCTACTGCTTCCCCCTCCTCCCTCAAATAACATCTTATCAATTTTAATTTGTTTTGAATTTATTAATCAATTGTAAAGTGTATTTCAAGTGTTGAAAAATTAAATTAATGGAATACATATTAATTTCTCAACAGATTTTACCTCATCTCCTTCTTGTAAGCAAACTCTGAGTCGTTCAGCAAGATTTGAGGTATCTGGGATATAGTGGTAGTCAGAGATCTGACAAAAAGATCAAAATTAATAATCAATGTTAAATTATTTGCAGTTTATTGAAATCAAGGTTCACAATCATTGCTCTATTTGAGATGTTGATGTATTAAACCCAGATTACCAAATGAGACTTGGAATCGCAAGGGCAAGGGTTCAAATCCCGTTCAAGATTCAGAATTTTTTCCAAGTCTTTCAATTTGCAGCTGCATAAGTTGCTTGACATACTGCGAGGATCAGCTCAATTTAATACATTACAACTGCAGTACAAATAAATATTTCATATATATTCTCATACCCAGATTACCAATATTGCATTGTATTACTTTTGCAATGTTTTGTCATTGCATTCAACTGGCTACTTACTTCAGGGTCTTCAGCATCAATGCTGTTCAGCTGTAGATCGTTAGTAGTTAACCACTGGAACAATACATCCTTAACACAAACAAAATATCATGAAAAATTAGCAAGTAATTGATCTTTTGAAAGAAAACTGTAAATGCAATACAGTGGCATTCCTGTTATATTGAACCCCAGATATCTCAAACATTCCCTTATCTCAAACTTGAGGCCACATCCTATGGACTAGCTTCACTACATATTTTACCCTGAATAACTTGAATCTTATTTCAAAACATTTTCCCTGTACCTCAGCAGATTCGCAATAAAGGGAATCCAATGTACATTGCAACAATGTCATAATGATGCAGTCAACCGAACATGTTGCTGTAATGCAATAATAACCCTTTGCAAACATTTTGATAGCTCACCTGGATTTTGGCATTTTCTTCTTTGTCAAGATACTGATCACTAATCATGTGAACGGATCCAAGTACTGCTAGCTTTCCTCTTGAATACTGAAAGCAATAGAGATATAATAGATATAAAATACAGTGTACATTCATAGCCACATTCAATGCTCTGAGAGCAAGTGTGTATTATTGCTATGGTAGCAAATACACTGTTTGCTAGGTTCACTTCATATCTGCTACAGTAGCAAAGTGCGCACAGTGTGTACAGGTGTACTGGGAATTTGCTACTATTCAGTGCATATTTGCTACCGGAGAGCAAATACACACAGTGCTTATTTGCAGTTTGCCTAGGACTGTAATGAAAAGCTCACATTGCTTAAAAATTAACTGTTCACGGCTAACACAATGTTTTACCCAGTTCAAATCTAATGGGAATACTTTTCTTTGTCCATTATATTTACAGTGTACATATCAGTGAAGCGCTGATATGGATATGATATGTATGTAAATATAATAGACATATGTTCAATGAATAACTTGAAGTGCAGTTCTTCAGTGGTTTACAAGTATAATGTCATTCCACTAATATAATGTTTTATTGTTGTACATGTAAATCTTGAAGAACTGTTCTACTAATAACCAACCTTTGAAGAATGGAACCCACAGATAGGTCTGTTCAGAGGAAAAGATACACTGCCAGTAGACAATACAGCTACAGCAGGTTTGACAACATTCAGCGTTGCACCATAAGGGTAGACAAATGACACAGACCTAGAAACAGAATAATGGAATTTTTCAATAAGGATGGGATGCATAAACTTCATGTATTACCAGTATTTACAGGGATCAAGCTGCTATATAGCCATGACTTACTTTCCAAATTCAGATGAATCAGCGTCCGATGATCCTGGAACATATTTACCAGCAGCTCTATTTATTTCTCTGATCATTAAAACAAACAAACAAAGATACAACAAAATAAGCAAGCAATTCTAAAGGCAGGGTTTTTATCTTGTAGTTACAATTCTATAGTTTTTAGACACATATCTTCATAGTTTATATATTAGAGGGCCACAGGTTTGTTAGCATATTGCTATTTAGTGCTACCCTCAGTAAATAAAGAGTTTATTTATTTATTTATAGAATATTGGGAGGAGGATTATGGCAAACAATGAGGTCAGAGTAAAGCAAGAAGAGAAAGAATGAAAAGAAGGGAAGGAAGAGAAAGGAAGAGAAATGAAAGAAAAAGGAATATAAAATCGTGACTAAACAAACCTGTTTAAAACTCCATTTGATACAAGTGCCTCTTTGGGATGGAAGTACTTGTAGTAGACGGTTCTTACAACTGAGTCTGAAAAAAAAAAACAAGAACATTTATTTTCAAATTTTTTTAACCTATTCAGTTACGAATTAACATTTAAATTTGGTTTTGTTTGTAGTAGTCTACTAGAGTGAAAACCATACATCCATGAAATATAACTAACTAATCAGTACAAAATAGCACCAATAAAACAGATGTGTTTAGTGCTATTTATATGGAATTATGCTATTTAGCTTTTGTGCTATTTCGAGGATTTATAGACATACTGTACTGTATGTTATTTAGTTTTTGTGCTACACATATTTCATAGATATATGGTTTGCACTCTACTGTACCATGGAATACTGTAGTAGTTGATATAGTCATGCTCACCATTATTAACCATGATTCCATAATCTTCCAGTAAGAAATTAATATTTGTATCAAATCTCGTTTCTCCACCTTCTCCCATCAACACCAGCACATTGCCACCACCTTCAATGTATTGCTTGATTACATCAAACTAAGAAAATAAGAAAACAAGAAATAGGTGTACTGTATACACTTGAAATTTGAATTTTCTGAGATTACAGATTTCTGACCGACAGCGTTTTTTATTTAAGAAATGATAAATAACAAAAGGTCACAACGATCTTCCTACAATAAGAAATTGGTTTTAAATGACCTGTTAGTGTACCATCTTGTAGAAATATTACCCTGGCATGATAAACAGGCCCTCGTCAAGCCTTCTACATAAGTTTTAAAAGAATTCTAAACATTTAGGTTTCTGTTTGGTATGTCGAAACATGGGGCTCACATCCTTGCTACCATATTTAAATTTAAAATGAATGAAACCCAAGATTTAAAAAAAAAATTACACAACATGCAGGAGGATGCTTACTAAGTGGCAAGTCTTATGTTTATATACTTACCTCGACAGCTGTAAACTTTTTCCTTGGCCCTCCAAAGACCAGCACCTTAGCTGTTACAATCTTTTCAAGGGATAGTTCATCTTTATTGCTGTTAAAGAAGAAAGATGGAAAGTAATTAGAACAATGATGAAAATTATTATATTGAAGACAATGAAAAATATTGACAACAATATAAATGACAGACATTCGTATAACGTGTAGTTTACACGTATCCAAAAAAAGCTTTAAAATTCATTTTCAGTGAATTCTGGTAAGGCGGCAGCACTGACAGCCACACAGTTTATTACTGATGGTATTTGTACATTATTCCTCCAATTGTGGTAGGGTATTCAACCAGGAGACAAGCCCCCTACTTACAGAAATAGTTCCATGGCTCTTCAATGATGTTCCACATATACAGGTTAGAGAAGGGACATGAGAAAGCCTAATTTATTGGCGGATACAATGAGTATCTTCAACACTATTAAACTGAATATCCTTGGTAGGGTTGGTGGGAGGGGGAGGGGGAGGGAAAGGGGGTACATGTTTGAATTTATCTTACATTATAATCTTCCAGTTTGAGCGTAGTTTTCTTGCGAGTGACTTGAATCCATTGTTTGGGTTGAAAAGTTCTGCCTTAGATGTATCAAAAACTATCGTGTTGCTTTGTTGTTGATTATCACTTGTTTCCTAAGATATAAATGATAATTATACATTATTTTTTTGTGTGGTTTTGTGACTGTATAAATTTATATGTTTAAAGCCAATAGAAGAATCATACTGCTTTTCAAATTCGCAAAATATAATAACAAAAATTTAATTATTCAATTATTTTTGGGGATTTTTAAAATTCTGAAAGTTAAGTTAGTTGTGTTTTCTCGATGAGGTTTCTTCTGCAACGGTCAGAAACTCAAGTTCTCTTTCCCAAAACGAAAATATAATTTCAAGGACAAATTATCTTAATTTTAATGACGAATAAAACTTAAGTTCACAATAGATAAATACATCGATTGCGATCGTACGATGCTGGTCTGGTCCAAGCAGCTTAGCAACAACTACGTAAATAAACAAGTACGTAGTTTTTCATCGCTAATAAACGCTATATTTACCCCTAAGACACTTGAAATTTCAAAGACGATGAATTTGGAATACTTTAGATATGTTATTCTTGCAATAACTTAGCTGTTTTGTTTAGAAAATAAGCTAAAAATAAGAGATTTTGTCCAAGATTTTTCGCTTACCTGATTCATGGTCCCAGGCGCCATTTTGTCATTTCTTTATCGAACTCAGACTCTCTCTAAAAATATCAACGGGGCCTGAGTACTAAATAAATTGGAACACAGGAAGCCCAAGGGAGTATTCTAGTGAAACAGGTCGAAAAACGGCGTCTCACTAACACAATTGAGTGTTTTCTTGTAAAAAAAACGTTATGCAGTGGAAAATAAAGAGAGCTTTCTACATGCGAAAAGAAAGATTTTTTATTTTTAAGATTCCAAGAGCCTGGACTTGATTACTTAATGAAGTCGCGCGCACAGTGACGTCATAATGGAAATGAGTTGATTAACGTTCGATTTCATTAGAAGTGAAAATTAGATAAATGACTGTCTAGTGACAAACACGTCTTAAGAAAATGTGGCAAATAGCGCTTTGGCTATACGCCGTCCATAAACTTCTATCGTTCTTCGTTCCTGATTACAAGGAATATGTCATACTTTGTCTTATTGGTCAAGGATACCAAGGTACGAAGTTCGACGATATTCGTTTCTTGCTGTTCACATTTTGCGCCCTCCACGCTGATCACTTTTCACTTAAAAGCGCTTGTTTTTTTTAGCGTTTTTATTCTTGTCCAACATCCATGTAGTACGTAGGATTTTGCATTACATGGAAATGAAAGTTCCAGAGCCGCTTTGGAACAATGACAGTTTCTAATTTTAGAGCGAAAAAAAATGAAAAGAAAAAAACCAAAAACTCTTGATTATTGCCAAAAAATCCCATTTTGTGTGGTTTTCGACTTTTCTTAAGAAAGGACGCAATGCTAATAAATCGCACCAAATCATACAGAGCTTGAGTATCAACTGTTGGATAACTGAAATATGATGTTTAACGAACAAATTCCGAACCCATAAAGCGCCGAAATTTTAAACAAACTTTCCTCCTGAGCAGGCGCGGAATTCAAGCAAAAAAATCAATTGAAGCGCTATGAAAAAAATTGGCGAAATTGGACAACAGAAAGGTTACTTTTAATTATTGCTCATGTGTTTTGCCTTTCTTCATTTACTTTCATAAGTCAAAGGAAAAAAGCAAATATTCGACATGTGCCCCGGAAAACTTTTATAGCGTATATTTTCGTATTTTATCATGCTGTATACTAGTTAAGAGAGCTCGTATCCAAGAGATCGTGATTGAACTTTGAAAAAAATACTAAAAATAAATATTTATTACATGTTCGTAAGGTGAATCAAGGATGGCTTTAACCTTTGTTTATTCCACGATATTTTAGACTCTTATTCACTAAGGTGCTTTTAATTGTATTTTACAGTTCAAAGAGAGCTTACAAGTAGACAAACCACAGCGCTAGGTAAGGGTGAATTATGTTTATGAAATAATAATAAAAATCATTAATAAATCGCGAAATATTGAGGTAGAGTGGAAGGGGTGGAGGTTTGGATAGGTGGATGGCTGCTAGCTTTTGTGAATGGATGGAGGGATGGAGGGATGGAGGGATGGAGGGATGGAGGGATGCAGGGATGCAGGGATGCAGGGATGGAGGGATGGAGGGATGCAGGGATGCAGGGATGCAGGGATGCAGGGATGCAGGGATGCAGGAATGCAGGGATTGAGGGATGCAGGGATGTAGGAAGGTAGGAAGGAGCGACTGATAGAGGGACAGATGCGGGGAGGGAGGGAAGGAGAACGGGATAGAGGAAAAAATGAATGTATCGGGTTCAATAGAGGAAGGAAGGGCTGAAATGATGAATTATTTGACTAGAGAGGGAGGAATATAGATGTATTTAAAGTAGTAGGATGAATGGAGGATCAAAGGAATTGAAGGGATCGATAACTGGATGTAGGCTTGGACGGGTGCATGGGTGGGTGTGGAGAGGGGATAATGGATGGATAATGGATGATTAGTAGATAGATATAAGGATGTACGCATGGGTGTATTTCATAAATAAATTCAAGTATGGATACAAATACACAGTTTTATGGCTGGAACCATATAAACAAAAAAGGTTATTCTAAAAACGCGCTTGGTCTTATAAAAATCAAGTATTAATATATATACATTAATCCTGGTCATGAAACTTTTGCTTTTCATAGCTGTTTACAACAGACACGATGTCTGTATGGTGGAAAATTCGCAGTGTGCAGCTACATTTGATTTTATTTTTGCTGGTAAGTTTTTTACTTTTTGCAATATTTAGTTTTCAGTTTTGTTTTATGTCTATTATCAAATTTCCTATCCATAAAATATGGATGGGTGTATGGATGGATGGGTGTATGGATGGATGGGTGTATGGATGGATGTATGGGTGGATGGATGGATGGATGGGTGTATAATGGATGGATGGATGGATTGATGGTTGGATGGTTGGATGGTTGGATGGTGGATGGTTGGATGGATGGATGGTTGGATGGTTGGATGGTTGGATGGTTGGATGGTTGGATGGTTGGATGGTTGGATGGTTGGATGGTTGGATGGTTGGATGGTTGGATGGTTGGATGGTTGGATGGTTGGATGGTTGGATGGTTGGATGGTTGGATGGTTGGATGGTTGGATGGTTGGATGGTTGGATGGTTGGATGGTTGGATGGTTGGATGTGATTTGGATGGTTGGATGGTTGGATGGTTGGATGGTTGGATGGTTGATGGTTGGATGGTTGGCTGTTGATGTTGGATGGTTGGATGGTTGGCTGGTGGATGGTTGGATGGTGGATGTTGGATGGTTGGTTGGATGGTTGGATGGTTGGACTGGTTGGATGGTTGGATGGTTGGATGGTTGGATGGTTGGATGGTTGGATGGTTGGATGGTTGGATGGTTGGATGGTTGGATGGTTGGATGGTTGGATGGTTGGATGGTTGGATGGTTGGATGGTTGGATGGTCGAAAGAGCATTTAAAAGTTTGTTAAGTGTAACATACTTCTAATCTTTATTGCCAGAACCTTTCGTTCCTGTTCGCAACTTATATTGTACTGCACTGGCCGTTTACGAATCATCTTCGGCCTCCAGTAACCTGGTATTATGGATGCTTCTTATTATCCTGTTATTAACTGTGACGTTGATTGGTTTTGTCATCTCATTACTCATCTGTAAAAGGTGAGCAACTTGTGCTACTATGAAGTCTAACTTTGATTGGATTAACTTGTGTTACAACTAGCCATAGTTTGCAGTTTATTCCATAGTATCATTGGACATACATGTTTGCTTTTTGGAACTATTTCGAAAGTCCATATTCTAATCATTGCATGCAATGGATTTTAGCCCATATACTTTATCAACAGTGTTTCTATTACTTCTTAGATCAAAGTCAAAGTCAAGAATCGTTTCCGAAAACATAGAAGAGCAGTCATGGAGGAAGAAGCAATATTGGTCTTGCAGCTCAGCTACAAGCTTACAGCTGTACAGTCCTGTTAGCAACAGAAGTCACCTTCAATTTAATGTCATCGAATTGTTTAAAGAGGTTACAAGACCCAAGCTTCTCCTTCATGGTGCTAATCCCGAATTGAGGCTACGCCTTACCAGTATTCAGGATGAAAATAGTTGTTCCACAACTAAAACCCTACAGGTTTACAGACCTGTTAGTGAGCTCAGCTCCAGGACCATACTTAAACATGCTGTTCCAAGTATCAAGATGGTCTTGACGACAACGAGTTGGAATCTGTCCAGGAGTTCTCAGATCATCTTCAGACCCAATATGTCTCTGGACGTATACAGACGGGCAAGTGACAGACTCAGCCATACATACTCACATGTAGCTGTGCAGAGATTCTTTCCAACGCAGTATTGCACATCGCTTGCTAGTAGTTTACAGATCATCTCTAAACAAATTACAATAATAGATCTACATAGACAAGCAAGTCGTAGAATCATCCAGATCAGTGCCATCCATATATTCTACCACGATACCCAACTGACCATCCTCGTCGTGTCTTGTCGCAGTTGCACATTTTACTGCAGTAGTTTGTTGACCATCTTCAGACCGGAAATGGCACTGACCCAAATTGGTGAAACTGTGAGAATTGTACTGATTACAAGTCCTCTGGTTTACATACCAGGTAACTACTTTGTCTAACAATAACTCACACGCACCATATGCGTGCTAATCCTGCAGGTTATCCTAGTGTCACCTATCTTTATAAGAATAATGGCAGCTTATATAATACGTTCATATCCTGCCTGAGCTGTCACTCGTCACGCAGATGACTGCATGAAAAACCTTCAACAATGTGGGGCAACAGTGCCTTCAACTTGATAAAATATACCATGGTCAAAAAGTGTTCTTCCAAGATGAGCTAAGGATAATACTTATGTATGTAAGAACAAGAACCTTGGCGCTGCTTGGAAGAACATTATGACAAGTGCAGGTTACCTTCATAGTTTATATGTGAACTGGCTCGAAGTTAGCAGCACGTCTAGCCTGCGCATGCTGAAGAGGTATAGAGCTACTGCAGATGATTATAGCTTCATACCCTTTATTGAAAATTAGTTTATCGTTGAATGCAATTATCGTTACTGAATAAAGTTGTCTGTCTGTCTGCAGATTATGCCAAAGCAAGACTCCAAAGTATTCTATCATCTCATGGAGAAAGTAAACGACTACCTTGCATGAAAACTCATTCCACAAAGGAATCAATGCAACACTTTCCACGATATGGAAATAAAATCGATCCTTTACAAGTAAGGAAACTATTGAATTACCTTACGTCTTACAAGACCCAAGACATCACTGGATGTGATGCTCAAGTCTTCTTGTTAGTCCCAGGAATGAAGATCTACATGCCTTCGACTCATCATCGCATGATTTACTGGAACATGCAGATAACAATTTCATTCTTTCCCAAGATCTCACTGAAAGGCTTGAAGAACTTTTGTCTCAGAATCATCGGAAATAGACCTAATGATGATGTAACACCTGGAAATGAAGGGACAAAACTAAGGACAGAAGACCAAGAATTTGAGATTGGCCAAGATGTAGGCCATAGTGAAGCAGAAGATATGGCCAAGCAAAATGCGACGCAGAACAACCATGAAAATGGTCAGGACATTGACATCGACGAACACAATGAAACAGGAGGCGCAACGGACGAAAAAGACGGCGATGATGATGAAAACGCTGTTCACATGGAGGAAGACAAGGAAACGAGCAGCTCCACGACGGAACAAAAAGACGAGGACGAAGAGTGTGGAAACACTGAGGTCGAGGAGGATAACGAATCGAAAGCTGTGACAGAAAAGAACGACGGTGAAGGTGGCGTAAACGCTGAGGTTGAGAAGAGCGAAGAAACCAAAGTTGCAACAGAAGAGAACGACGATGAAGATGGCGTAAACGCTAAGGTTGAGAAGAGCGAAGAAACCAAAGTTGCAACAGAAGAGAACGACGATGAAGATGGCGTAAACCGCGCTGAGGTTGAGAAGGGCAAAGAAAAGAACGACGGTGAAGGAGGTGCCGAAAACGCTGTGGTTGAGGAAGACAAAGAAACTGCAAAAGTTGCAATAGACGAAAAAGACGGTGAAGATGTTGAAGACGCTGACGACGAGGATGACAAAGAAACGAGAAGCGCAACAGAAGAAAAAAACGGTGAAGACTGTGGATGCACTGACGTAAAAAACAAGGGGGAAAACGGCGCCACAGAACAAAAGGACGGTGAAGTTGGTGGAAACGTTGATGCAAATGAAACGCGGGAGAAAGAGAAAGAAATCAAGGAATGCGAAATTGTTGATAGCGAAAAAACATTCAACCTCAGCGTGAATATAGAAAATGTCGAAGAGAACAAGACTACGCTTATTGATGAGAATCACGTTGATATTACTAAGAGTCAGAAGGATATCACTGAGGAAACGTACTTTACAGTTGATAAAAAAACTGAGCTTGTTCATGATAAATCCAGTACTGAAATCACGACCAAGGACGAACACGACACTGTACAGACCCAGCAACAAACACCACGTAAAGAAAAGACACACAAACGCAAATGGAATATCAAAAAGAAACTTTCTTCTTTTCGAGATGGTATACTAAACCTTTTCAAAAAGAAAAACAATGTGAAGGATGAAAGTATACTAAACCTTTTCAAAAAGAAAAACAATGTGAAGGATGAGGAGGAGAGCACCATTCCTAACGACAAGTTTCCAAGATGGGGCGGTGGCATCAAAGATAAGAAGTTGGGAAATCTAAAGTTTTTCAATACGTGTCCAATCGATAACTGGCTGGTAATCCTTCACTATGTTTGCCTTCAGAACCCAGAGATCAAGAAACAGCTTAGCAAAGATCAATTTTTGAAGAACCTCGAGAAGCTTTATTGTGAAAACAAATTTAACAAGCAAAAACTCAAGTTGAAGGAATTGAATTCTATTGAGGTTGATAAAAAAGGAATTGTTAACTACTTTGATAATGAATGGGTTTTGTTCATTAGACATTTGAATATCTTCTTTCAAAACTCTCGACTGTCCACCTGTTCATCCACATATTGTCCGCTGAAGGAAAGAGTAACTCACCATTCTGATCCAGTCGTGTGGTCTAGTACTGAAATCAGTCTTAACGAGGTCGTCTTAGAATGGATATTGGAAGAGAGGAGCTCCCTTTGTTCACAGAAATTCAACGGCAGTCCACCAACTGGTGCTCCTGTGTATCGTATGGAGGACGTTAGCACCGAGGACAGTACCACTAGGTAGGTATTAGGACGTTGGGCGTAACGTTTTCTCATTTCAGACCAATTGTCATTCCCTTGTGAATTAGATTCTTCATGTCAATGGTATCCATAATAATGTGTTGTCTTCTTATGCGGAACTGTAAACGAATAAGTGATAGGGGATAACACGTGGTCTGAAATGAGAAATATAAGGCTGAGCATTATGAACTGGTCTATTGCAAGTTGTGTGGGAATACCCAAAGATATGCTGTAATCTTTAAGTTCTTTAAAAAGGCATCGCGGAGTCGCTGTTGGCATGTAACGTTCGCAGCAGGCGTCAGGGTTTTAAGAATCGTTTTCCTGGTCTGAGATCGATGTCATTCACGACAACGAAGCAGATCAAGAAATCGAATCTAAACTTCATTAAAGATCAACTCACCACAGAGAATATCGTCACAAGATGGTGCTTTATCCACGATAAAAACTCAGTCAGCTATAGAGTATGCGCACTTGTATCACTATGGGCACAACCAAAGTAAATTACCCTTTTACAACCGCCCATTGAGATAATCATATTGTGTTTGCAGCAGTAACGTTTATTGTGATGGAGCAAGGACAACATATCCAAGAGTATTCCCAGACGGAATGCCGCTGATCATACCAGTTGATGTAGAACTTTTAGCTGCCCAGGGTGTAAGACTAAGGATGAAGAACATTCCTGCTGATATGACGATCTTAGATCACAAGTAAGGGCTCAAATACAAATTCTTCTTCTGGTTATATTTACATGATGTTCCGTTATGTCTCGTGGTAAACTTAGGCAGATATAAGCGCTAAACCAAACTGGTTACTGTGTTACGCAGGTCTCTCTTGCGAGGGTTACGAGGGTCACGGGGGTCAGTTTCTCCATTTATCCTTTCACCTTAAAACATGAGAACTGTATGCAAAAAGAATTTCAAATCTAGTGGTAGTATGTGTGTGCGAGAAAAATGGGCCAAACGGGACCAAACCAGTATTCATAATAAACTGGATGAATGCACTGCAGAAAAGAAAGAGCTATTTACAACTTTAGGAATTAATAATCGTAACATGGACACTGAACAATATGTTGAGAAGAAAATTATCTGAAATTCGCCTTGTAGTCTGAGATGGAAAACCATACACAGCTAGCACTATTTACTGGGTTGCCTGATGATGGTGTCATGAGGACACCGAAACGTTGTCTTATTACAATATGTTACTACCCGTAATATTCGTCGTCAAAAATAGAAAAGTTTCTATATTAGCATATTTTATTGTTTTACAAATCAAAAAAGAAAAACGAAAGAAAAAAAAAAAAAAAAAGGAGCAAAAGCGTGAGTAGGTATAGTGTTTAGGTCACCCATCCAAGTGCTAACCCTTCTCAGGCGAGCTTGACTCAGTATCTTGCACGACAACGATTTATCCACTGGACCACGGTTCCAGGGGAATCAGCATAACAATAGCCGTGAAAATAATGCACCGAATAGACTAGACCTTTTAACATTACATTTTCAACCGATTCCGTGCGTGGCAGAGATGCAAGGGATTAGCCGATATGGTCTGGGGGCCGGCTGGTCTCTCCCCTGATGCTTCGGCTAGAACATTTTCTTGCGTAATTCGTACACCCAAGGGCAGAAGGATTTAATCGCCGTCAGGTCCGAAGTCCATACGCCGCCTTAGCTCTGCGGATGTCTCGGGGGTATGGCAAAGTAGAATCGATTATTCTTTTTTTCTTTTGGTGGGTTCGAATCCCATATTATCCACATAAAATTTGTCTTTTTTTTTATATACATTTTTTTGAGATTCAAATCTTCGACAATTGAGGTAATCCGTTCAAGTGAAATTTTATTTATTCCTAGTCGGTTGCTTATAAGCCTGTATAAGTTCGGTCAGACGTTATCAGTCATAGAAGCAATATCGATCCGCGAAAAGTAGACCTATGCTTTCCTATTCTTGGCAAAGTTTACTGACAAGAACATTTTTACTGCATTTGGATCATCATATGCCCGCAAAGGACTAGTGGGTGGTTCGTTGAAGACTTATGGGTACTATTGCGCAACTTCTGCCTTTTCTGACAAGGAAAATAAACAGCCACCCCAGTAAATAATATAATATCAAAGGATGGTAAAAAGATAAGAAAATCAATTGGTGATTCTGACTGAGAACATTGGGATATTTGATCTTGTTGCGTCATGGCGCAAGATCAAATTCACAGGTAGTGTGACATGCATAACGAAAAACTGTTTATTTTATTGCCTAAAAAAGGGCAGAACCTGCAATTATTTTAATATGTAGAGAACTCCTTAAGGGAGAAGATCGTCTTAGATGAGTTAAACGAAATCATTATTTTCTTTGAAATGTTCCATTATCTTTTGGCTAACACTGCAAACTTCTTCAGCCGTACTAGGCCTCTGTGCATGATACAGGCAACCCGGTGAACGCCTATAGGGCGTCTTGTTTGAGTAGGGGAGCATGAATAGAGACATGTTTAGTAATTCATTAATCCTTTTATTTGTGTTTTTTATTTCAGATACGAACTGCAGGCAGTAACCCTAAGAAGCGGCAAATACGAACATTACACCTGTATCTTCAAGTACAATAGCAATTGGCTATATTATGACGGTCTTTGTAACGAAGGCAAACCATCTCTTTTTACGAACTTCCCCCACACTTACAGACCTAATACACTACTTTATGTCAAAACTTCTGAATAGTATTTTTTATTCTAAAGAATTACATCTGTAACCTTAACCAAATGCAATAAAACCTGAATCTCTTCATAGCTAGTACAGTTTACAACTTTCGCTTATTTTTTCGACACTACAAATCCTACGGATCGAGTCGCGGTTCGATTTTTGCGGCCGTACAATCTCGAAGGCCGGGAGAGAAATTGATTAGGTTTGTAACAAAGCGGTTGCAAAAATCTCTCTTTAGAATTCTGTTGGATCTAACCTCTTAAACTTTTCTTGGCGCAAGCAATAATAAGTTTTGTTTTTTTTAAAAAAAAAAAAATTACTCAAAGAAGATATTCCCATTCTAAGCTGTGGAAGTCTAGAATTTATTTTTCAAATTTCCCTTTTATGAGCTTGTATGAATATCGCTGTTGAAAATACTGCTATACGAAAAGCATGCACCACTATGCTTTGACGAAACATGGGATTGGCAATATGCATTACAAAAGATTATGCAGTGTGCATATGCAATATGCGATCGGTACATAATCTTATCCAATCTGTAAATGCAATATGCAGCTACAAAACATTTTGTGTTGTTCGATAGATGTTTCGTCCCTTAATATTGTGCCATTTTACTCAGTGCAGTCAACAATTTTACCAACATGCTTTTCTTATGCTAATACTGCTGCAGTAACTTTAATTCTGGCAAGCTGGCATAACTTGTGCACCAGCACGTTGGTAGCTCCTTAGATATCAGAAATAACGGTAATCAAAGAAATTTTATTCCTTGGAAGAAATGAAAGACATTTTATATTATATAAATAGTGGTTTCCCGAATTCGCTTTAGCGGGGAGGTGTTATGAGGAGATATCTCCCTCACTGGCTTGAGTTATAAGAACAAACGTAATAGGTAAATTACGAGCCTTGAATGAAACGACTGAAGAAGAGGGCCAATGGGCCTTTCAAAAACTTCAAGTCGCATAAATAATGAGCCAGCTCAATTAGAAACCGTGCGTGGACAGCTGTTTCGGACTGTATCGAGCCCATCCCACACGGCTTACCGCCTCATCTCTCATGTCTTGAGTTACAGTACCACAAAACAAATGCTCCATGTCGAGGTTGGATTTAATAAAATACAGTACATGTATGAACACATCAAGTACGACCTCGACTTGGAGTCATTGTTTCGTTGTCACTCCAGCGAATTCAGAAAAGGTTTGTTTTATCGTTGCTAACCAAAGTGGTCGTAGTCTCCCTCACAGCTGCTTTCAGTGTCGTCACGCAACGCTTTTTCCCTGAAAGCGTTGCGTGACGACACTGAAGTCGGCTGTGAGGGAAACTAGGTTGTTAGCTGCTTGACCATAACAATGCAAAAACTTTATCAACTAGACGTGTATTAAGGTTTTTAATGCCCACATTTTTGACCAACAACTTAGCCAGCTCTAGTAACAATGTTGTGTCCTATTTTCATTAACATCACCTAAACAAAATATCCTAGTTTGTTTATATTATCGAACGTCATCGAACAGAGAGATCTTGTACCATTACTTTCCTGGTAAAATTGCTGAATTGTTAGCCAAAAAACTTAGAATTTCTTACAATGTGGAATATCCCACATGAAGAAGGGTTGTTATTTCAGTTGAATTGGCATAAAAGCAAGGCTGAAAGTGAAAGACATCATTTCTCTTTTTGCATTGAGTTTGCATTATTCTGGGAAAATTTTAAAACGAGTTAAGCTTAAGAAATAGAAAACCCTCGCGAGTGCTGTGTGCAGTTATGCAGCACGCAGGGGCTGGCAGAACACGAGAGAAGTGTTAGGAGACGCAACGACCTGTAGCAGAGTACTTCTCTACACTTCTCGAGTGTTCTGTCAATCCCCAAGTGCTTTATAACTCCACACAGCTTTGCAACTTTTTTATTTCTTTTATAAAATATAAATTACAAAAAACGTTATTTCAAATAGAAAGTTCGCGTGCGTGCTGTGTGCTCTATAAAGCACGCACTCTCAACCAATCAGAACACGACATTAATAGTTATTTTATAATTAGTTTTAGACTGATTCCATAGTCGTAGTTTCCGCTTGTTTTTGGGTCGTTGTCATAGAACCCTTGCATGTGACGCCAAAGCAGCTCAATTTTGAGGACAAAACAAAAGAATTTCAATCTCCTTAGAATTGTAAACCTATCATATCCTCTAAATTGAACTGCATTCCGAATGCCGCAAGGGTCTATATATATTCAGAATCGACAAGAGCGAAAACAAACCGACTTATGGAATCTAGTCTAGCTTAGTTTTTCTTAGGATTGCTAATGACTGAAGGTCAGTCATGCTTTTATGCCAACTGCAAGTGGAGGTTTGCATTCATTCTTACATAAAATGCTACAAAAGAAATATAGCACTCGTCTTGCAACCTCTTCAACTTAAAATAATTATTCGATTGCTCGTCATGTTTCTGTGACCTATGATATTGTCAGACGTTGGTTTTTGATTTCCGTCAATCAAAAAAAAAAAAAAAAAATTAAAACCGGTAATTGGGGCTTTGCAACATCAGGTGATGGCAGCCATGACAAGAGGCACAACTGGAAACAACGGAAAACTATATTTTTTCCGTGTAAATTAGATTAGACAACATTCAAATTGTCCCGGCTCCTAGTCTCCTCTGCCATCATCAAGTGCAAAGAAGAAGCTATGGCCATTGTAAATTTGATTGATGGAAGAGTGACAAATGTCAATGTCTGGAGTTTGGGGATACAGAAGCATAAAAAGTACTTTTAAATTGTTTACAATTGCATTTGTAAATTGCAAGGACTGATTTGCATATGGCAACCCCCCCTCCCCCCCCAGGTTCCTTTGGGGGGTGGGGGGTTGGGGGGTCACGACAAATCAAAGATCTTGGTCAAGCCGTTCAACACACCTTAGGTAAATTTTCTTTTAAATGGTAGCCCGGCGTCACATATGTGACCATAATCTACTTCACTGTGTATAAACATAATAATATAATGGCAAAACCCTTATGGCACAGGCTGTCAGTAAGATTCTAGGACATTTAACATACAAAAGAGAAATAGTGTCAGTTCTCTTAGGTATGACAGTGGCAGCATCCAACATCTACGCCTTCTGCACCAGTCCAATATCAATATTACCCTTTACTATTGTCCATGGGAAATAGAAAATAAGATCCAACAGGCTATTATCTGTAAATCATTTAAAGGCGGCATCAAGAGAGGAATCTGGCATCGTATCTTGCCCCGCAATAATGTACAAGCAATTTGCATGACTTTACTAAAACAGAAAGAATCAAATATAAGTGCTAGCGCAGTGGATTTCTTCATTGTCTACTAGAATTACGTTATTTTTGTTTTGGTGTGTGTTGTTGTTTTTGGTTCTGACTTAGCGGCATTCCCCCATACTTTGGACTGGTATATCTACACTACAGTGATGACAAATGGAGAAGAGCCAGACTTTGGAAATTGTGAAGAAAATTTCACCAAAATTCAAAATCGATATATTATTGATTTTACAATCTTACCACTTTTCAACCCTTCCCACCTTTTGAAATTTTGTCCCTTTGTTTAAATTAGAAACCAATATTGCAATGATTCCAGGAAAACATCCATACCCCCATGAAGGAAAATCGGAAATTCGGAGGTGCAGGGCGGTCAGAGAAGAAAATTTTTTTCAAGGTTTGTAGAAAAGAAAATTGGAAATTCCATAGGGGTGTGGGGACCGTTTTCCCAAATTTCTCTATTGTTGGGTATGGAAAAATTTTGAAACCACACATTGGATATTCTCCATGGCATGGAGAAATATGTGTAACCTGTGCAGATTCAAAACCTAGTGTACAGAGCACAAGTGAAGAAGAGGTGTTAGGGGAGGGGTGTGTAGGACTGAATATGGCTGCACTTACCTATACAAGTCACAAAATGGTCATGAGCCAGCAGCGTTTTTGCACATCTCTTGTTTTATAATCCCAAATCCTTAAGTGTTTTATCATCAGAAAAGTAATTATGTACTTGCCTCCTGGGATGGCAACATTACGACTCGTTATACCCCAATTATCATGTCCAAACTACATGGAAAAAAACAACAAGAGCCATCAAACTTGTAATCATCACACTTGTATTTGACCCGTTAGCTCCGAGGGGGGGGGGGGGGGGGGGGGTCCAAAATTTTTTTTAAATAGACTTGGTGGGTTTGTGAATTTTTCCAAGGTTTCGTTCGATTTTCCTCCAAACCCCCCCCCACCCCCAAAGGTATAATATATGAGCGGTCCTTAAGTAACTGAAACTACATTTCAGTAGTTTGTGTGCAGATGTTGGTAGAGAAGCTTATTTTCCATGTTTCTAAGTCATTACTGGGACGCAGAAGAAAACAAACATATTTTGTAGATAAGAGGGAAACATACAGTAATGACATAAAAATGGATTAATCCCTGTTTGGAATACTACCAAAAGTTAGAGACAGACCCACCTGAAGACAGCATCCCATATCTTGATGACTTGTCTTCGAGATCCTGATACTAAGAAAGGGACCAGGACGCCACCTTTTGCTCCCTAACACAGAAAATGATTAACAAGATAGAATTAAAAAATAGGACTAGATGTTTTTCAAGGATTTTAATTTTTTTCAAGAGCTGTTCAAGCACTTTGAATTTGTATCATAAATTCAAGGGCTTTTCAGGACCTCAAGGACTGAATAAACCCCTGCTCAGGTTTCACGTTTTTCTCCCTCCACAAAAACTCAACTTCTTATCCCACTATTGGAATTCTGTGGATTAAGAGCCACTGCAGAAAAAACAAAACTACTAAATACCGATGTGGTCATTCATTTTTTCACAACAGGAGATTAAATTAAAGTTTAAGAGAGAATTCAGGGGGGAGCGACAA